>NC_052478.1:6642595-6703413 GCF_009730915.1 Dioscorea cayenensis subsp. rotundata
TAAGCAATTAACTAATAACGTAAAGGACTAGTATAATATGTTAACCGATGGCTGACATATTTAAACAATAATGACCCCAGGATAAGCGGAATAATTAAAAAGAAAAGGAACTTCTGACGAGTAAACCTCGTTTTCGTTAGGATTCAGCAATGGCACATTTTACGTCTCGACGACAAGATCAACTCCTGACACATTTGAAGATGGAATGGGACGTGACCATCCACTGGAAGTCGACATCGCTTTTCGATTGAGCGAAACCGTTTTATATCCATCCGGTGTGATGAACTTAACTCGACAGAGAAACTTCGAGACCCCATCTCGCATATCTCAGCTAACACCAACTCCCAAGAAGTGCGGTAGTGAACATTAGCACTCTTCCCTCCCGTTGAATCTAGCAATACCGAAAAAACTCTCCATAATATATCGTTCGAAAACCAAATCGTATGAACCAAATGAAATGAAGAACAAAAAAGAAGACGAAGAAGAAGTAGAAGATGTAAAGAACAAGCGAGTCGGAAAAGGCGAAACAAAAAGTGCGAGTTGTATGCATAGAGGTTAGACTAGGCGTGATGTGATTAGGGCGGTATTTTTTTCCCTCCATCCCAAGGGCGAAAAAGGGAAATATATGTCACCTGTCGCGAGGAAGACATATTGTCAGTCGTTCGAATGAAAGTTCTCAACTCAACATGAGTCTACGTATAGCGTCAAGCTTTTTTTATGTTTTAAAGCAGATACATATAGTGTTTAAAAAGCGGTTAATTGTTTAACTAAAAGTCTATATCATTTAAATAATATGTTATTGTTTTAAATTAAATGCTTTTCACTGACATCAGCGTTGAAGATGGGTACCTCCGGGTCATTTTGTTTAAACATCTTTACGTATTTTCTTAAACACCGTTGTCGTTGTTTAAAGAGTAACTTGAGTAGTGTTTAACTTTTTTTCTATTGTTTACACCGTTGTCGTTTGTTTAAAGAGTAACTTTTCTTAAACACCGTTGTCATTGTTTAAACATATTTACGTATTTTCTATTGTTTACTGATGAGCGTTCTTTTGTTTCCCACATTGTTTGTTTTTACTAGGTCTATGTTTAAATTTCGAAGTTCACGGTCAGAATAAAGCTTGTTTTCGTTTTATTTATAAAAGATTTACAACATTTACAACATTTACAACGTCGCTCGGACTTTGGACACTCACGACTCGACCCTCGTATAACGAAACAAGTGTATCAGTACATTCGAATGCTCACGGCGGTTGCATAACATGCGCATCAACTTGAACTCGCACAGCGTACAACATTAAAAAAAGGTTAAACAACACACATTCATGAAAAGCGACTATTAATCGATGTGTCGTGGTGGGACTTAAAGCGAAGATCACGATAGTTAAACACGAGCGTAATAGTTGTACAGTCGACGTAATGTTCTTAAATGAGTAGATGAAAGTCTCGAGTGATAAATATCAACCCGTCTTAAAAAGATGTTTCTCGATCTCCCTCCTCTAGAGAATCCTCCAGCAATTGCTTGCCGTCGTCCATCCGATGAAGAATCCTGCAGTATTCGAGCGATTATGAGAGCATTTCGACTTAGGGCGGGGAAAAAGATAGTTTAACTTGTTGCGTGATTGCGGCTAAATGATTCTCAAGATAAGGAAGAAGGTTCACGAAACATCCTTTCAGATAGAGTGGTTGTCCATGGGAAGAGGAGGAGGATGATGAGGACGATGAGGAGTGGTTGTCCATGGGGAGGGTTCTTTCTGGTTATTTATGGTGTGAATTCCACGGCGGATCGACTCTTCATATCAGGAAAAAGTTAAACGCATGCGGTGGCCGAGCATTGGTCGATGAGAGCGAGCGGGTGTTCGGAAAATTATGTTACAGTGCAGTAAATTTTAATGCTCGTCATTAATTCTTATCGCGAGGATACCATAACCTTGCCACCGCCACGTGCCGCTGCCAGCTGATTCGGATCAAAGCGAAAAAGATCACCGTTTCTGCAGAGACTTTTGAGAATTTACACGTTAATATGAATAGTTATACATGTAAAGACAACGTTAAATGGAGATGGGAAGTATTACACGGATATGATAATTATTAAACATATTAGTAAAAATATTTAAAGCGTTAAACCAAGCGAAAAGTCCCTTCAAAAGGTTGAACATGATGTGATTTTAGCGCTTTCCTTTCCCACCATTTTCGAGGGGCCAAAAATGGGATTTCCAACATGGACCCATTTGAAGTGAGCAGTGGGGGTAAAAGGGAAGTTAAACACTAACTGGAAGAGTACGTCCGGGGTGTGCAAAAGTAGGAGGGGGTTTTTGGGAAGTTTTGAAAATTACGAGGGGTGAACAGTAATTTTCCCTAAATTTTATGAATATAAAATAAAAAAAAATCTATATTCATGTCAATAACGCGGGTGACTATCTGAATATATTGTAAATAAATATATATTAAAATTATTAATCAAATCTATCTTGATATATATTAAATAGAATATAATAAAATTTCTTAGTTTAATGTTAAATTGATAAATTGGAAAGGGTAAAAAAATTAAAACAAAAGTTTCCAAAAATTGACTTTCTAGAATGATTAATAAAAATAACTACAAACACCGTACGAATAGATATTAAAAGTAAAATCCAATGTTTATAATAAATAGA
This sequence comes from Dioscorea cayenensis subsp. rotundata, assembly GCF_009730915.1. Lineage (NCBI taxonomy): Eukaryota > Viridiplantae > Streptophyta > Magnoliopsida > Dioscoreales > Dioscoreaceae > Dioscorea > Dioscorea cayenensis. Next base: position 6,645,252 of record NC_052478.1, read on the forward strand.
ATATAATCAACTTTCTCAATTTATTATTAGATTGATCAGCCATGTGAAAAAAAAGCCAAATTTTTTAATCTATGAGTATACGAACAATTTCAATTATTTGAAGATAAGATAGACCATTAATATAATAATATTAACAAATTAAGACATTCAGTAATATTATTCAATTCATATAATTGAATTGAATGAGAAAGTTGTCATAGGTACACCTAAAATCAAAATTACTAAGTAGCTGTCTACTAATTTGCTAATACTTATCTCTAACAATGATTAATAACAAGAAGAAAATAATCAATAATTTGTGGTTATTTTAATTAATTTGGCTTAAGCAAATAGTTTTTATTTTGAATTTTTATATTTATATATACCGTGAAAACACCCACTAAAAAGGTCTACTTTTTACAGGTCATTTGGTACTTTGTTTCTTCTAAAAAATTTAAAATTTTATAATTTATTTATAATTCATTTAATTATTAATTATCATGGTTGGTCATTCCAATTTATTTGATCTATCCTCCAACCAAATACCATAATAAATTAAATTCGAAAATCAACTAATTTGAAAGTAGATGGCTGTTAGGCAATAATGACAATAAATGTTTGAATACAACTTATAATGAAAGTGTTGTTGATCAATTCAAAACAAATTTGTCTTCCTTGTAGATCATGTTTGGGTCTTAATCAAGGAATATGTTTGGATTTAAAGAGTTAAATTTAAGTATTATACAAAGTCATTGTTTATAGTTTGTTTTCTGAAATGTGAATGTAAAATGTTTTTTTTTTTTTTTTTAACTTAAAGAAAAAGTTGGTTTTCATTTATACATCAAAATTTAGTTTGTGTATTTTTTTTTATTCCAAAATACCTCAAATTAAATGCAAAATAATAAGAGAGACATTAGGATTATTTTTTTTATTTTTTTTTCTAACAAATAGAATAAGAGCATCCTAATCAAAAAATATGCACATAGGCTTAAAGTAATCATCAAAGTTATGTGTTTTCACCCAATAACATGAGATTTGGATTGCAAACTTATAAATCACAACTAAGGATCGGCAGTACCGTTGTGTTTGGGTTCTTAAATTTTCACACCATACCTTCCTGAACGGGTAAACATCACTGGTACAAACTTTTGGCCTTGTATAGAAATTTGTTCACTTAAGTTTCAAATAACAACAACAACATCTCATCACTGTTTTGACTTTATACTTAACTTCTGAATCAAGTAAATACATTTCTATGCCTTTTTGGGATATTCAAAAGTTTAGTTCAACAAACATTTTATGTTTATGAAATGCTTCACTTTTTTCAATAATTTCTTTGAATCCTTATTTCTAGATGAAAAATAAAAATCAAACATTAGTTTTTAGGGAAAAAAAATGTTTCATATGACAAGGAATCTATGGAATATTCATCAATAAATAACTTTATTTAAATTTTTTAATAATATAAAAATTTATTTTATTATTATTTTTAGTGAAAATTGCCAAAAACACCTTGTAAGTTTGTAATATTGCCAAAAACACCCCGTTAGTTTTGCACTCCTCAAAAACCCCTTCCTTTTGAATACAATGATTTTTTAAACCCCCCAAACATCTAATAGTGATTGATAGAGTTAATTTGGAATTTTTTGGACGAAATTGTCCCTTGCGTAGGAAGTTATGGCAAGTGTGATAGGGTTTGACTATAATGCCCTTGGAGTCAGATGAGTTTCTATTTGAAAAATGAAGCTTTCATTTAAAAATATGAGGTATGAGGTTCTGTTTAAAAAATGAGTTTCCTGTTTAAAAAAATGAGTTTTTCTATTTAAAAAAATGAGTTTTTTTGTTTAAAAAAATTGAGTTTTCTGTTTAAGAAATGAGTTTTCTGCTTTAAGAAAAGAGGTTTCGTTTAAAAAAATGAGGTCTCGTTTAAGAAATGAGTTTTCTGCTTTAAGAAATGAGGGTTTTGTTTAAAAAATGAGGTCTGCATTTAAGAAATGAGTTTTTGTGGTGTATTTATCACCCCCAAAAATCTCTTTTATTGCAGCTTGATCGTGCCAGTGAGACAAAGCATGCGGCTCACAATCACAGTCACGTTGCATGAAAAATGGGATTTCATGTTCGGGAGGAAAAGGTCGCAACCTTTCGATGCCTTCGCTCGACGACAAGGAGCATCGCGGTCTTCCCCGAGGTCAACGAGCGAAGAAGATGAAAGAGATGAGGTCGACTGACGGGGAAGACGATGAAGATGAAGACGAAGACGGCGAGATCGAACCCCTCATCGGCACCGCTTCCTCCCTCCGCTCCCGTCACCGACTTAGGCACCATGGATCCAAACCCCGGAATGATCCCTAACCCTAACCCTATTGCTATCCATGTTGCGGTCTCCGTAGTCGAGAATGGTTCCGCTCAAGTTCGACCTGGCCTTATCCGACGTCGCCACCGAAGACCTCACCACTCCGACCGACGAGGAACGTCGCCAACCGGATCGCCAACGCCGATAAAGATTTCTCCTTTAAGACCCCATACGAGCATGCCACCTTTCGAGATCGCTCGCGGATCCGGAGCTCGAAAGACTCAGCGTTCGCACGAGATCGGCGACGATGAGATACTCAATGTCCCTACTCAATGAGGGTCTCGCTTTAAAAAAATAAGCTCTGCTTTAAGAAATGAGTTCTCTGCTTTAAGAAATGAGTTCTCTGCTTTAATAAATGAGTTCTCTGTTTATACGCTTGTTTGTCTTTGTTTAACTATCGATGTTTCGCTTTTAATATATTGCGTTTACGCTTTAAAAAAAGCGTGCTTAAATATCGTTGTTTCTATTTAAATATGTACGCGCTGCAACCTTTCGATGCCTTCGCTCGACGACGAGGAGCATCGCGGTCTTCCCCGAGGTCGACGACGAAGAAGATGAAAGAGATGAGGTCGACTGACGGGGGAAGACGATGAAGATGAAGACGAAGACGGCGAGATCGAACCCTCACTCGGCACCGCTTCCTCCCTCCGCTCCGTCACCGACTTAGGCACCATGGATCCAAACCCCTGAATGATCCCTAACCCTAACCCTATTGCTATCCATGTTGCGGTCTCCGTAGTCGAGAATGGTTCCGCTCAAGTTCGACCCTCGTCTTATCCGACGTCGCCATCGAAGACCTCACCACTCCGACCGCCGAGGAACGTCGCCAACCCGGATCGCCAACGCCAATAAAGATTTCTCCTTTAAGACCCCATACGAGCACGCCACCTTCGAGATCGCTCGCCGGGATCCGGAGCTCGAGACTCAGCCGCTCACGCGAGATCAACGACGATGAGATACTCAATGTCCCTACTCAATGAGGTTTCTGTTTAAAAAAATGAGGTCTTTGTTTAACAAATAAGCTCTCTGTTTAAGAAATGAGTTCTCTGTTTATATGCTTGTTTGTCTTTGTTTAACTATCGATGTTTTTGTTTAATATATTGCGCTTGCGTTTAAAAAAGTGCTTAAATATCGTTGTTTCTATTTAAATATGTACGAGTGGCCAAGATTAATTGGTTTTATATCCAGGATTAATTTATCATGTAAATATTTGTTTTTCTGTTTAAATATTAATGTTTTTGTTTAAAAAATGAGTTTTATGTTTAAAAAAATGAGGTTTCTGTTTAAGAAATGAGTTTTCTGTTTAAGAAATGAGGTTTCTGTTTAAGAAATGAACTCTCTGTTTAAGAAATGAGTACATGCAAAAAGGAATCGAAAAAGAATGAAAAATGTATGCAAAAAGGTTTAAGAGCGATGATGGAATTTCATAATCGCAGGGGGTAAAAGGAAGTGAAAACAATAAAGGAAGGGTTGTCTGAGGTATGCAAAACTCACAGGGGCTGTTTGGGAAGTTTTGAAATTATCGAGGGGTAAACAGTAATTTTCCCTTATTTTTAAGAAAGACCAAATTTCAATCATAATTTTTTAAATTTTTAACATCTGGGAGCCGGGCCCACTCACAACCCAGCAAAGGCCCAATCTTTGAAAGCCCACTAGTTATTAGTTCTTTGTTCCTTCCCACTTCTCCCCAAATTTTGTTCTCTTTCTCAAAATTAGGGTTTCACTCTATACCATCTGTTGCGCCTCTCCCCGATCTCTCCTTCTCCATCTCTAGCTTTTGCTTACCTTTCGTCTAGGGTTTGTTGTAGTTGGAGCTGGTCGGAGTTCACTGAATCGATGGTTTGTAGGTGATAAACCAGTTAACAAAGGTATGCATCTTTGTCACTTTTGGAATTGAACATCTTGATTTTTGGAATTGTTCTCTGTATTGGTTTAGTTAGATATATTGGATTCCTTGGGCTTTATGATCCTTTGATTCATCTGAATACTGAGAAATGAACTTTTTGTTTGTTTATATCACAAAGAAAGTTACTTTTTTTAGAATTTTTTTATGTTTTTTTGAAAGCAAATTGCGAAACAATGTCGTTATTTGATTTTCTTTTTGTTATCTGGGATTCAATAGCCATGAAAAGCTGAATATATGATTACTACTTGATATCCATGTGTTAGGATTAGAGCTTATAAATCAAATCACATTGTTTAGTGTTTGTCCTCTTTTGTTCTTCATTTTCTTAAAGTTAAAATCTTTAGACTGTATAGTATTGTCTTAAGGAAACAGCAAAATTGCAGTTTAATAATTAATATCAAGATTCTTACTCCTTTTATGTGACCATTGGGATTTTTCATTTTGCTTATTCATGCTGAAGTAAATGGATATCATTATGTAATTTTGTTAAATATCCATAGTAAATATTTTTGAGCAATTAATTCTCCAGATTTTTTTTAATTAATTTGCAAAAGCTTGCTGCTATCTGCTATCTGCATACCCTCAGAATTCTTTAATAAATTTGTCATATATTTCAAATGGTTAAATATGGTTGTTCCTTTTTTTTTATGATACGAATATATATATATATATATATATATATATATATTTAAATGATCTATAGTTTTCTGGTTTTTTATTATTTTTATTTTTTTGGATTTTAAATTTTCTAAAAGTTTAGATGATGAGTAGCCATTGGGTAAAAAAATCTCGTATCACTTGGACATGATATTCCAAATTTCCAACACTGGTACGAAAGTAGACAATCACACTAGTGCTTAACACTCTCAAAGCTCCCACATATATATTTGGGTCCAATTGATGACTATTGGAACCTAGAACTTCTTCCAAACGTTTGCTATATGAATTTTTTTTTTCTTTTTTTTTGAAGTTCAAACATTGCATCTTCTATATGTTTTGTGCATGATACATATTACCTGTTATCTTTTAACAAAAAAGTTATCTTATCTAGTGGGTAAGTGAATTGACCACCAAAACCTAATTTAGAATAGGCTATTAAGTAGTTGATTAATTAATGTAAGCAATTATGCCTTGATATTTCACTTCTTGCTTGCTGCAGTAATCTGTACAAATCAGGAGCAAATCAAGTTGCCGCTTGAATTGCTTTAGTTTACTGGTTTGACTGGTGCTTGAGGTAAAAAAAAATTAGGCATACACAATGGCCAGCAACCCAGGAATGGAAGATGCAAAGGAAGAAGAGGCCTCCAGCAAAAGCTCATCATCCATCCAGAGCGTCTCCTGCATCAAATGCTTTGATGCTCTCTGGTTCTGTTACTGTACACTTCCTTCCCTGCTTTTTTTAAGTCATAAATTGATTAATAAATAGAATTTGTAGCTGGTTAGTTATAGAAGCTGTGGAGCAACATTGAAGTTGAAGGATAGATTTTAGAACTTTTAGTTTAGGTACAGGAATTCAATGATCCAGACAAGTAACTTGATTGGAGTTTGTTGCATTTGACACCTAATTTTCTTGGTTTAAGTCTTTGGTCTAATGGTAGGGCATGTCTCTCATTTATTTTTGTTCAATCACTTCAACTTTTATCTATAGTTAGTATGATGCACACAAAACCAACCATGTTAAAATTGATGAGTTTCATCTTTATTTTTTTCTTAAATCATATTTCATAATCAAGCTCATCCACTACTACCATATGATTGCACAAAAAGAGTTGACATTCTATTACCTTATACTTAATTTTAGTTCTTGATCTGCTTTTTGTCATCTTATACTTATCCATCATTTGGCAGCTCCATTTCACCAGATGCAACAATACTATAGATATGGAAATTTCGATAATTGCTTTGGCAAGTGGAATGCACTATTTGACTGTTTGAGTCTCAAGACAAAAAGACCATCTGAAGTTCAGGTTCAACATTGTACTTTTATTATTTAAGATTGTTTACTCAGACCACAATTTCTCAAACAAGATAAAGCTACCACTACAATTCATGAAAAATTTGCAGAGGATGCTTTGAAGAATGTACATGGCAACTTCATCTGCGTGAAGTCTGTGTAGCAGTGTCTTTGTAGGTCTAATAAAATATCAATGTACATGGTGTTATCTTCAGAGTATTCTCATGTTGAGAAACTAGAGAAAATTTGAGGATATTGTCAAAGGGATATAAAGTGCAGGATTTTACTTAATTGAAAGGATGGAATATAATGGTGGAACTTGAGGAGCATGTTGGTGTTTTTAAAAGAACTTTTTTAGTTCACTGAATTGAGATAGAAACTAAAAGAAATGTACTGTTGTCTCCTTTTCTAAAATGATGTCTTTTACCACATCATTTATGCATCAGTGGCTTCTCTGCATTGTATTAAATTAATGACCAGCTTATAGAGTTTTCGAGAAACTATTCTCTCCAGAAGTTGTTTTGGATAAAGAAACAGTTGAGTCCCATCAAATTGGTACTCTAGCAACAAATCTATTAACAAATTATCAGTAATTTAGTTACATATGTATCAATGCCCATAAAAGCATCAAGTTACTTTGGCTTTGAATATCTTTCAAGTATGAATAAGTGATTTACTTATAATTTAGTTTTGTTTCGCTAATTTCAGCCTAAGAAACCAATGAACTTTTATTCATGTACAGGAGATTCTTGAAGCCCGGGAGAAGGCAAAGCCGCATATCTGGACATACCGAACAGTGGAGGAGGCTTCGGCAAACTGGTGGAAGATGTATAGCCACATTGTTACAGCCCCTCGGCGGCCAGATCAACAATTTCCTGGTTAGTTTCAATTGTTTTGATTGCTTTCTGTAGAATGAAGAAGATCATGGCTCCATGTGGGTGGAGTAACATAAAGCAAATGAAGAGAGAGGCTATTATCATATTAGAATGAACAATGATAGTACTCTTTTTAATAATAATATTACTCAATATACAAAACATCTTAATTGATAATAATACTACTAAACATAAATTTCAATGCATTGCCTTTGTTAGCTTCATACCTAATTTTGAGAACAAGGTATAATTGTGTAGGAAAAACAAAGGGGGAATGAGAGACCAAAGAATCTGAAGAACTTGATGGTTCTAAATGTTATGCGGTTTTTGGCCAAGTTGTTCTCTTATTTGTGCCTATTTTTTTTTTCCTTTTTCATTTGTAGTTTATTTTTATTGTCCTGGCTTTTTCATCTGAATTTTTTAAAATATTATAAATAGTATCTAATAAATAATATGTTTTCTGGAAACAGGAAACCGAGGACCAAGTTCTGAATGAAACATTTCTTTTGAAATTCTGTTCTGATTTGAACATCATCTTTCCAGGATGTGCATATTTGCACTTGTTATGAACACGAGGGTGTTTTGGTAAATAATGAGGACAACCAAGAATTGAAGATTCTGAAAAGGGTCTTATTCTTGGTAATGAACATAAGTAAGGCAATCATTAATCTTGATGAATTTTATGATTATAATACCAAGAACACATTATTTACTAGGACTTCTGGTTTACTCTTAAGAATTAAATAAAGATAGGAATTGAGCAAAGATTGAAAATTCTGAATATTTTTTTTAAAAAATTCAATATATATTTTTAAATAACATTAATCTTCTCTCGTTGGTGGTTGGAGGATAAGAGTGCAAGTTAGAGGAATATTTTTTTAATGTTAAATTGGGGAGGGAAAATCTTTATTTGAAAAGTTTGACTTATTAATACTAAGAAAAGTTAAGTATTTTATGATTGAATTTTAATTTTTTAATAATACAATACCAATTAATATTAATTAACTATATTAATTTAAATAAATCATTTTATATAAAATAATTATAGTGTTTGGAATTGTTGCAATCCCCTAGCCAAGCAAGGTGCCTGTTTATAACACTTAGCTTGACACAGAAATGAAGGTCAATATCTGTTTACATATCTAAATAAAAATTAGAAACGTTTAGATTTTTTTTTTTAATAATTTGGTCAGAGATTTTTGGAGATTTTGGTTGTCATGCAGATAACAAGAGATATTAGAAATTATCATATTATCACAAATCAATAAGCCAGATAAAATTGACATATGATTTCTTTCCTCACACTTTTCTTTCGACCCTTTTTTAATCATCAATCCAAACAGGCCATTAACTGCAGAAGAGGGATCCTAGAAAGGCTAGGGAAACACTGGTAACAATTCAAAGGCTTATTTCTTTTTACACAATAAATGGACAACTCAATGGAACACGAGGTCAAGAAGATAACAATTCAAATACTTATTGCCAATAGACACACCTGCAAATATATAATCGGAATGCCCAAAAGGAAACACAGCAAGTGCCTGAGCTTGCATCACAAGAGCTTGCGACGTTGTTCTCGAAGACCAGTATATTCTGTTCAGGGTAACCAAAGAAATTATCACAAGATGATAACAATAAAGCTCTATCATCAATTTCAACATTTGCATTTCATTTATTGCCTTTAAAGTTTGCCCTTGCATGTATATTGGATTAGGTTTTGTGAGTGATAGTTCATAACACTTATGTGTGACATATTATTGTAAGCTTTGCTGTGGTCTATTCGAAAAAGAAACCAAAACCTTTAGTTGTATATTTTTAATCTAGTGTCGTAGTTTTAAGACTAGTAGAGAAAGCAAACCTCAAGAACCCAATGGGACAAGTACAGACAAAAGAAATTCTGACATGAGAAGGGAGAAGAGTTGCATACTCTAGATTGTTGGTTCATAATACGAAAGCTTGAAGCCTGAACCTTGCCTCAGCAGCTGCAGCTAGTGTCTCGTCACAGGGATTCATTTTAGCAATAGACACTGCATTGATGTAGGCTGTTCTTGCTTCTTCCATCTTCGACATCTGAATTTTGTCTTCTTCATCATCATCATCATCATCATCATCATCATCATCAATCTGTTTGAATTTAAACTTGTCAACTTTAGATTTGTATGCTCTCTGCCATATAGTATTTTGTAACAATTGCCACAAAAGTAGGGAAAAAGATTCCATCTAAGATCTTATTTGAATATAGAACAATGTGTATGTGGCGCACAAAGGGCAATTTGAGCATTTTTACAAAGGTGTAAGAGCATCAATGAACTAAAAAGGATCTTATTTAACAAATAAGAAAAACTAGCAGTATTGGACATGCTGCATGTGTCAATAGAAGAAGCAAAAAAGATAACTTACTTGGACCGGATATTGATTAAAAGGATCACTATAAGTGATGCTATGATCTGGGTATCGAGTTGAACCTTTCTCTGCTATTTCTTCAAACAACTGCATGAGTGCATTGACCTCTAGATCCTTAGAGGTCAGGTTCCCTTCAAGTTCTTCAATTTTTCTATTTGACATCTTTGTTTCCCAAACTAATTTTTCCATAGCTGCCTGCTTCTCAGCAAGCCTAATCTGCAGATTAAAGACAAATTTATCACTTCCATATGTCCAGTTTGATAATCCTAGTCTTATATATGAGCCAACTGTGTTCGATAATGAATTGATCCTTAATACTTCGTCAAAGCACTGCCATCACTCAGTAGTAAATGTAAGAGGAAACAACATTCCCAAAATTAAAACAACTATGGCAGCGGTGACTTGGACAAATCTCTGCAAGAGCATATCAGTGACACCAAATAAATCTATAATAAGACTCCAAATGAAATTATTTGCGAATATTCACACAGCATATTAAATTATTAACAATTTTTTACCCTAATGGTAAGTGCTTTACAGTTTACACTGACTCCACAAGGTGGTGCCATAAAATTAAAGCTTAGATAGTACCATCTTCTTATAGTGTCATACTCAAGGAGAATAATTCTACTTTTCTGAATGTGGGTGTACCATTCTTGTCTAAGATTATTTCAGGTATGCTAGGCAGATCTTCCTATAGAAGTTGATTAAGAAAAACATAATACACATGTAAAAGCAACAAGACAGCTCAGAAAAATATTGTACCTTGACATTGTACAATTCTAAATTAGAAGATTTGACCAGAGAATCCTTCTCTGCAACCTGGGACCTTAAATCCTCAAGTGACGCATAAGCAGTACTCATCTGATTCAATAAATCTTCTGCAGATTTCAGTGCTTCCTCTTTTTCAGATAATTTCTTCTGCAATTCATTCACATCTTGTAGCAACTTAATCAACTCATCCCTGTCCCTTTGGGCATCTTTTGAAGAAATAGCGGAAAGACCATCATAGTCCTCCTCATTGTCTCTATTATCCCTTCTTTTTCTTGCTGAACCGATTTGACCAGCTTTTCTGCCACTAAGTTCACTGCCCTGAATTTAAACAGACCCATAGTCAAGATATCCATTTCAACAAATCACAGGAAGCATAGCATTAATAAAATCAGTAACCAAGCAATGTGCAGGTCGAAAGAGGAACCAACCAATGAATACATGGTGGCATTGTGACAGGCATCATTAAACAAAAAAAAAAGAAGAAACAAAAAATATCAAGGTAGCATTTGGAACTTGGAACTTGGAAGCAAGCTAGTATGTTTTATACTTAAACATTTGGATTATATTGAACAAGTAATTTACTTAACCCATATATTAATCCTATGTTCTGAAATGCGCTTGTGAGGTAGCACAAGGACAAAATGGAAAAGTTATTTTATGAAATTAAGCATTCTATTTACACCTTTCAAACCAGAACTGACAATTTGTAAATGTGTTAAAATTTCAAATTTTAGGTGGCAAAATACAAACCAGGATAGCTAGCTCAAATTAGTTACGGCACCCTTATGCAGAGTAGTTAACTCGGTTAATTACCGCTTAATCCCCTTTGACCAAGTTACTTGATCCCTGACTAACCTATAAATCATTGACTGAGTTTGCTGATCCCTTACTAACCTAAATCAACTTAACTTGCTTGGCAACCAGGCTAAAAACAAACTGGCACAATTCCGGGTGAAACACCACTGAAAGTTATTCCGATTCACCAAAATGTGTAGCTTTAAATTGTAGCTTGGAACAGTTAATTAATTGAGAACTCCACCACAGGACAACCAGATATTTGAAGTAAGAAATAGGCAAACATAACCCTAAATCAGATTCCCAATTCACCAAAAGTGGTGATTTTCATGATATCAAGACTTGGAACAACAAATTACTTGAGAAACTCTGGTGGGCAAAACAATGGCTACACCAATAGTTATCATAACGCAACATAAAGGACAATCTGAGCGATTTGAACTAAGAAATCATCAAACACTACTCAATTCACCAAAAATGGTACCTTTCACTAAATCTGAGCTTAGGACAACAAATTACTTGAGAAACTCCGGCAAAACAATGGCTACACTGATGATCATCACAAGAGTCTCTACTGAAACTCAGCATTATCATCAAAATCAAAACTTAGGGCACAAAAGCAAACGAATAATTCACTAAGTTCCTGAATCACAAGAGAAGGGAAAAAACCCAAATGATCATTTGACATAACATCAAATCAAACCTTTCTCGACTGCGACGGAGCAGGGGTGTACACCATGGAAGCCCTACGGCTATACGACGCACTCGCCCTCCGATCCTAACAAAGGAGATAAAGGAGAAGATGAGATCGAGAGAAGGAGATGAAGGTCGGTAAGATGAGAAAAGGAGAAGGATCAAAACCATGAGGGATTCGACGAGGGGAACCATTTCGACGAGGTTCTTGAAGAGAACTCGATCGACATTGCCGGAATTCGCAGGGGCAGTATCGGAAAAAGAGGGCGGTTGGGTTGGAGAAGAAGAGGTGGAGTTCTGGTGATCCGGCGGATAAGCGTAGCCACGGTGGTTCTCCGGCATCGTGGGCGCGGTAGAGTGGGAATCGGAGGCGACTTCGCGAAGACACTGTTACTTTTCTCTCTCTAAAATGAGGGGTTCGGTCGGAAATCGGAATGCGAGAGAGAGAGAGAGAGAGAGAATTTTGACCAGAGAATGGAACCCACAAATGGGAGAGAGCCACGTGGAGCATTTTTTTTAAGAAGTTGGCCGGCCGCTTGATGTGAAATACTTGAGGAGTCTAAATATTTATAAATATTTATATTTAGAGTACTCATCATTTAAGGATGTCTTTAGATTTCAAATATAGAAATAGCTATAGTAGTCATCGGACGGATGATAATCTGATGAGTCTTATCATTATGAACAACAGAAATCACATTTTACAGTGTTGTATAGTGATCATGAAGAACAGTAAAAATGTGCACAATGTTTATATAAACAATCAACCATTGGATGATGATCCAACGACTTAGATTTAAAATGTCCTTAGATTTCAAATCTAGGGACTTATCTAAATGATATTTTTTCTTATATATATATATATTTTTTTTTTTGACAAAAATAATATTAGTTTGATATTACTGTGGGTTATGACTTCAGCGAAGACTTACAATGGATCCATATTAAGACTCTATACATAGTGAATAAATATTACTCTATAATTCTAGGCCCATAATAAATATTAGGGCACTATCCTAGAGTTTGATGTCTATATCACCTCATCAATTCATTAAACTCTTACCAACTAAATCATTTTCCATACAATAAAATGGGACTCACAATCAATTCATTAAACTATCTCTCATACTATAATTATTTGATAAATTCTTAAATTTTATTAATAAAATAATTAAATAATATATTTTTAAAAATAATATTACAAAATAAATAATTAAAAATATATTAATAACAATAAATTATTATATTATTTAAAAATAATAATTAATTTGTGATAATAAAAATAAAATTAATAAAAAATTATTTGAAAATGTAGGTGTATTTAAAAATAAAGAAGTAAAATAAAATGTAGGTGTATTTGAGAATGTAGCATAAAAATTAAAAATTAAAAAAATTAAACGAAACTAATCATTGCATTGAACGCTTATGAATTAGCATTAAAAATGCCCTTACTCTGTAGAAATAATATTTGAATATTTATTTTTTTTATTTTGTGTCGAATTTTCACTAGATTATTAGTGGGTTTTCAAATATTTATAATTCTTGTTTATTGTTTATTAATTATATTAATTTAATATATTAGTAAATCATTTATATTTTGAGATGTTGATTGAGATTATGGATGTAGATTTAGTTGGCCTTATGGATGTGCAGCTGGTAGTACCAAATCCAATTATAGTTTATTTAATAAATTTATGTTATTAACAAACTTACTCAAATCTTCTCGGTCAAAAAGACAAATCGTTACAATTAAGCTTTTTTTTTTTTTAATACTATAAAGACTAGCTCAATAACTTGTAATAGTGGAGCATGCAACAATAGTTAAAGTTTAATAATAAAAATATAAATAAAATTTTATTAGTATAATACTGAATATCATCCATGGAATATCATCTTGAAAACAAAACTCCATTTTATTGTTTTATTTTTTTTAAAATGTGAATAAACCATTTAAATTAAAAGTAAAAAATACATATCACTACAAAGGGAGAGGACAACTTCAAAAAGAATAAAAACACTTAGTCCACTAGGTAAAAGAATGTACAAATTAAAACACTAGTATAAAGAAAAAAAAATGAAAAAACTAGAGGAAAAGAACAAATAGAAAGAGACATCGTGGAGACTTTGAGAAGCTAGTGCCACCTTCAAGGATTGAAAAATTAAGCTAGGGACGAGTTTGGCAATGGGCAGGTAAGTGTGTGTCTCGCTTGGGTCATGTGCGTTAAACCTTATGATTCTAAGCTTGGTAGAGAAAAGCGTGAATGACTTTGCAGATAGCTATGATTAGCAGTAATATTATGGATTTAAAGATGTGTCTATTATGGTCCAACCAAATGAGCCGAATTATGGATTTAACAATTAAATCTTAGGACTCAGAAGTTAGGCCCCTAAGATTAAGTTGCCAGGGTAACCATAGGTTTGTTGGAGAGATAAGAATACAGACCATTTAAAGATTTGACTTAAGTGAGACAAAATGCTAACAGCAAGAGGACACAGAAAGAAAAAATGATGTACCATTTTGATTATTGTGTGGCAAAAGACACATATGATAGTTGGAAATCTGTTGCATTTTCTAATAGCCAACTTCTCTAAAGTTAAATTTTTGTTGTCACGGACCAATCAATTAAAGATGTTAATCTTGCGTAGGCAAATGTTCATTTAGATGAGCTGGGTAATGGAGTAATTGTGGCCTCCATCATCGAAGGAGTAATATATAAGACTTTACATTGAAGTTATTATTTAGAGTAAGGCTCCAGAATTTGGTGTCCCTTATGTGTCGTAGAGACTCTAGGATCGTTGTTATGACTTCAAATGCAGAATGATTAAGGGACACGATAAAGAAGAGGAACATAGGAATAAACTCATCAACAACACCAAACTGATTCTAAGTGTGCTCAAAAGACTCATGCCAAAGAGTTTTAGGAGCAAGTCCATTGAGCCAGCAGTCATGCCAAAAAAGGGAAGTGATGACGTTCGCTGTGGTTATGCCAAAATTGTTATTCAATATCTTAGATTTTGTTGTAGTTGTTTGGATTTTTTTTCTTCTTTATTTTAGATTTATGAATTCAATGTATTGTCTATTTATAGGTATGCTAAATTATTATTTTAAAGGATAACAAAGGGTAAAGCCCACAATAAATTTATTGTTAAAAGACCCTGTTTTTTTTATTATTATTTGGTTATTCTTCTTTTTCTCAAAATTCCAAAAAAACACCATTTTATAAAGTAATAAAACTTGCAATTGTGTATCTAAATCAATTTAATTTCAAACTATTTGCAAAACCACCTACACATCATTTATCATTTGATCTAATCCAAATTTGCATTAGATGTAACTAAATTTTATAGTTATACCCTTCTGTAATACCACCTAACAGTGGTACATAAAGCTAAAAGTCATCGCCACATTAGTGTACTATATTAATGTCCTACTTAATGTGGTTCACCGCCATAAGCATCAGTTTTACAAGCTTATTTAATGAGTTTTTTTCAACCCAATTTAACTCTTGGCAATATGCCAATATTTTGTTTTTATGTCTTGTTCATCTAATTTTTTTTCTTCTTTGATATCTTCATGCCTATATATATATATATATATAATAGAATACGTCAACTATAAACGTCCGCACAGTGAGTGCTAATTAGGGTTTAGTAGGATTCAAGGTTGTCATAGGCGTAAAGCTCATCTAGGCGCAAAGGGTCCTGGGACCTAGGCGTAGGCGCGCGCCTGATTAACACTAGGCGCACGCCGCGCACCAGTCACCACTAAAAAAAAATTAAAAAAATTTAAAAATTAAAAATAATTGTACTAAAGAATAATTTGTATGAAAGTTTTAAAATATCATAAAGATTAATATCATAGAAAACAATCAGACATTAGGAAAAAAACGTATATAATAACATGCAAAATAATCTTCAAATGTTTAATACTAAATGCGATAATATGATATAATGCATGCATTGAGTCTAAATCTTAACTTGTATAATAAAATCTACATTTTAGTGACTATCATCAAAATCATCAAGTCCATCATCATCCAACATCATCAATTTCCTCTTCAAATTTATCATATTCTTAATCTAAATAGTGGATCGGCTCGAACAGGAGAGATGAAGTCTTGATTCTACTTGGTTGATTATGTGTTGCTCACTCCAATTTTAAACGGCTCTGATTGTATGTGGGCCTCTTTTATTTTTAATCATCAAGATGTGTGGATAAGATTAAAAGTTAAACTAAATATTTTAAAAATAACCAAATAAATTTGTTGATATTACGAAGGCGCGCCTAGGCCCACGCCTTGAGCCTTACGCCTAGGCTCAAAAGTGCGTGTCTTTGTAACAATGCTCGCCTGACACCTATAAAGAAGCAAGCTGTTGAGCCTTGCGCCCGAGGCGCCCAAGGCGTGCCTTTGACAACTATGGTAAAGTTCATTAGTTATATTATATAGTGCACAAGTTGGATTGAAATCTAACCATTGATACGAACGTCCGTAAATTTTGAATCTACCAACGTTCTTAAATGATGGATGCTCAAAATCTAGGGATATTCTTAGATGATGGATTCTTATATATATTTATATATATATATATATATATATGTATATATTTGTGAAGCGACAAATATCTATCCTCAAGAGAGAGTGTATGGAGATAATGTCTTATGTGCCTTCACCTTGGTTTTATTGAGGTCCCATGTGAGAAGTCTAAACTCTTACCTCTTAGCTGAATTTGAACTCTCAACGGAGGCAAATTGCAAAAGAAAAAAATTCAATAAATAAAATTGTTACAATACTTTTTTAAAATTTATTTATCTTTTAATTTATACTTTAGTTTATAAGAATCGGAGATCAAATAATAAATTTTTAAAAAAATTTACTAAAAATATAATTTTATATATTATATAAAATAATTCATAGATTTTTTTAAATATACTAAATAAAGTAATTTTATAAATATCAATAGATCAAATAATAATTTTTTATAAATATTTTTTTAAAAAATTATTATGTTGTAAATTATGGGAATTAAATTTAGAAAAAAATATTTTTTAAAAAATAAAAATTAAAAATAATTTTTACTCCTTATCCTCATTGTTTGTTTTTCATCAGTGAAGAACCCTCTTCGATGGTGCAAACTAGATCCCTGACATATGAAAAAAAAAAAAACAAATTGAACCCTTAAATAGCATAACCGTTTTATTATTTTAGAGATTTATATATATATATATATATATATATATATATATAATAGTTAATAAAAATGAGAAAATAAAAAAAAATAAAAGAAATCTTTCTTCAACCTCATCTATCAAAATTGAAGCATTTATTTATTTATTTATTTTTAAATTCAGCGAGATCATTCCATTCCATCGATTTCGGATCCGGTTAAGAACATTAAATCCAAATCTCTAAAACCAAGACAAACTCAGAAAATCAAGTCATTGACGAAGAAGCCTCCAAAAGCACTTCATGGCGGGCACTCCTTCACTGGGACCCAACCCAAATCCACCTTTCCTGTATCCCCTCACACAGCATAATATCTAACTTTAAATCCAACCCGTCAAAATATCTCGTGATTAATCCGCAACAAATCTCAACAGATCTTAACGGCTATAAAGAAATCAAAACCCTGCACGCTGTTCCATCTAAAACAGCAAAATTTCCCCATCCCGTTGACGATTAATTCCTTTACACGTCATCACTATCTTCCACGTGGACTTTAACTATAAATCAAAGCCGTCAATATATCTCAAGATCAGCATGGTTTCGAATCTCTAGGAATATTAACGGCCAAGATGAAACCAACTTCGTGTTCGCTGTTTCAACTATAACAGCGGTGACCTCGTCCTCTTCTCTCTATATTTCTCTCTCGAGACGAAGAGCGAGCTTGCTCGCCGGCGTCTCCGCCATGGACCTATGGCAGCGAGCTCGGGATTTCGCCGAGGAGGCGGCGAAGCGTTCGCAGGAGATCTCCAAGGAGGCGGCGAAGCGGTCTCAGGAGTTCACAAGAGACGCTGTGCGGCTCTCCCAAGAGTTCGTCTCCGAGACGGCGAAGAAATCGAAGGACCTTGCTGCTGAGGCCTCGAAGAAGGCCGATGTGCTCAAGATAGAGGCCCTCAAGCGTGCTGAACAGATCAAGACCCTCGCCGGAGAGATCCCCATCCCGGTCGGTTCATCGGTGGCGCCTGACCCGCAGGCGGATATCGAGGTTTTTGGGGTTACTGATGAGCTGAGGGAGTACGTGAAAGGGTTCAATCTCAGCTCCTTTCGTGATTTCCAAATTGAAGGTGAATTTCTTTGGTTTATTTGATATTATGATTGATTTTGGGTTCTAACTGTGAATTTGGGATTGTTTCGTGTGTAGATGAGCTTGAGAAACCTGAGTCTCCGACGGTGTTGAACGTGAGGCAAGATCTTAATGAATGGCAAGCAAGACATGCTGCTCTTATTCTTTCTACTGCTAAGGTACTTACAAACTCAAATTGATACCTTTTTTGGAGATTCCCTTTTGTTGTCATTGGAGGTTCATGATTTGGAATTGTTTGTTCTGTTTTCCTTTGTTGTATGTACTTTTAAGATGCCTGTAAATGCATAATTAAAAATATATATATATATATATATATAAGAATAATCAGTAATTTTGGTGATGACGATGATGATGCTATGTTAGCCTTGTTATCTTTTATAAGTCATGTTTATTAATCTTTATGCTTAATCTTTCATAAAAAAAATATATATATATACCTGTTTATCTAAGTTCATGTAAATGTTCTTATGTCTCAAGTGGTTTTGTTTAAAACTTGTAGTATGAGTTTAAGCATTCTGGTTTTATATGTGTAATTAAATTAGGTGATTGTGAATATTATTAAATTGCTTGGTAGTTTTTATCACGGGGAATAGTGAAGTCTGCATATAACTAATCTTTGTGTTACTCTGTTGTAGGAAATTTCAAAGTTAAGATATGAGTTGTGCCCACGATATATGAAAGAGAGAAAATTCTGGCGTATATATTTCATACTTGTCAAAAGTTATGTGGCTGTGTAAGTATTGTTCTTGTTAAAGTTATGTGGCTACAAAAGTATTGTTCCTCGGTCTGAGCACAGAATTACACTAGATATTTGTTATTCTTGTGAAAATTATCTGACTATATTTTTCACACTTTTTATCTCATCTTTATAATCAGCAAGTATGTGTTATATATATTTTTGTAAAATTGTCTGAGAACTCCCTTTTCTGACATAGAGATAGATTGTGTAATAACTGCTGGAAAATGTTCTTATTATATGATACATGGTTGAATGAAGAAGGAATTCATGTTTCAATAAAAAGAATATTCTCTGAAATCTCAACTTGAAACTGCTTTAGAAATTTCTGCAATTAGTCTGTTTGTAAAATCATTGATGTTGGAGATTACCAATTATTTTGAGACAAGTCATTAATCACCATGTTTGCCTTTATCTTCTGCAACTGAAATGCTGACTGTTGACTTTCTACTTATATATGCTAAGTATTAGATAAATTTAGCATAGAAATGTTTACATAATGTTTATTGATTTACAGAAAGTGTGTGATGAGATATCAAATGAGCTGATGCCATTATAATATATATAAAAAAATCTGTATTAAGTACTTCCACAAAATTAATGATGTAGATGGAATGATGACTAAATTGCAAACTGCTGCAAGGACATGATACATGAGTTTTCCATCATCATATTACTGCGTTATAGTTCAGCAAGAGTCTAATATCTTATAGCAATGGTGAAGGAGTCTAATTTGCTCATTTAGGATGAAATGCCTTAGTGTCTGCGACTCACAGGTTGTGTTGTATAATAATCTTAATTGATGAAGTGGAACGACAATGGATGTAAATGCCAACCTGGAAACATCATAGTCTAGAATGCTGTGCTTTTGGTCTTTCTTTCCTTCTGTTATATGAATTTCTACACTATCCTTTGTTTAGCTTCTATAAATTATTGCTGTCACTCTCCATTTATACTTACTTCTGTCTTTTGTGTTTTCAATTAGTTATGAGAGACAGTACATGGAAGAGTTATTGGCAAAAACTTTGGAACAGACTTCAGATGAGAGCCTGAAGGTAAACCCAACCACTGTGCCAGCTTCTATGAGTGATGTGAAACAGACCAAGTTGGATAGCAAGGCATCCTCCTCAAAAGCAGAGGATGATTTGGATGTGTTTCTTTTGGGCGACCTTGGAAGTGATGATGAAGTTGACCCAGGTATGTTATTTAATTCTTTTAACATATGCTTTTATTCTTTTGGCCGCGGGCATTTGTGCCTTTGTGCCTAATGGCATTTGTGAAGTTCTTCCTGTTGAAATATTTAAATTGGAACAACTGAAGATAATATTATCAAATACTGACTTTTGTTTTGTTTTGTTTTATATCAGGCATTTCTGTTGTTGATGATGATGGGCTTGGTGATGACTTTGATAAGATTGGAAACTCGGTAAGCATTACCTCTGATATATTTTTTTTTATCTCTGGAAAAACTTCACTTACATGACTATGATAGTTTATCAGTTCATTACACTCTCAGATAAGATAACTAGGAGAAGGCTGTGATCATGATTTACTTTGGGAGCTAGTTTACAATATCTACCATTAATGAGGATGAGATTGAACTGGATATTGGTTGAACATTGACCTATCATAGTTAATTCAAGGGCAGAATTTCAAGTCATTCTTGGGTGGGTTTTATTTGATTCAGCCTTTTAATCTGCATCACTTACCAAGAATGCTAATTTTAAAGGCAGAATCATTTTGCTCGTCAACACCAAACCCCCATATATCAAATTACTATTTGACTAAATGCATTTTACAGTCTATAGCATTAGTTGATTAACAGGATCACCATTAGGCTAGATGAATATAGAAAAGTTGTAGTAGTAGTGGACGGCGATGCAGTGTAGCAGAAGACATGGACATTTCATGATAGAGACGGACCAAAAAAAAGTTTCCATTTTTCTGTTTTCTTGCAGGGCTTAGAAAGTGATGAAGATGATGAGCAAAAGTCTGCACCGTCAAACAAAGCCAGTGCCTCATAATTCACTGTTTCTTGTTGAAACAATGATACATTTACTTGATACAAGCCACAATCGTCCAGTGTAAATTTCACTCAAAATCATTTCATGTTTAAAATAGTTCCAGCTATTGTAAAGGTTTTTCCAGTTCAAATAACCCTAATTCCTGGCAATTTTCTAGGCCTTGAAATTTTACATTCCCATTTCTCCAGTCATTACTGCTTTCAGGGCTTGTGTTTGAGTTTATGCATTTCTATATCCGAAGCAGGACCCTTTTTTTTGAATTTGTATTTTCAAATTCAAAATAGTGTTTTAGAATTTGGGGTTTTTTTCCTTAAGTCTACCATGTCAGATGCAGTCTATTGTACCCTGGTTAGGATATTGGAGCTCTGAATTGTTTTAAATTTTAAATTTAATATATATATTTAAGTTTATGAAAAATATTGAATAAGAATTTTTTGTTTTTTTGTTTTTCCTACAAAACAATAAGTGTTATATACTAACATTGTGAGCATGGATCAAGAATTGATCATTCAGCTCAGACAGAATCAAAATGAGGAATTTGAACTACGAGCTCGCGCTCATAATTGGTGATATATTATCATTATTGGTTTTAACAAATCTTGAACTCGAGCTCTTTGAATGTTACACCTTTATTTTTTTATATGAGGTCAAGTATCATTGGACTTTGAGTTTTTGATATCGTTGGATATATATAAGGATGTTAATGACAACAAAACAAAAATAAAATATTTTAATGATTTAATGTATTTTTGAAAAGCCAAAAAATTTGACTGCTCTTTCAAATGAGTATATTATCTTAATATACAATTTATTTTATTAGTAGATTTGACTGCTCTTCCAAATAAGTATATTATCTTTATATACAATTTTTTTTTTTAATTAGTAGAAAGAAAGACTTCGATATAATTTAAAAATAAAATCAGTATTGCATTCAGTTTTTAAATGTAACCGGAAATTTAAAGTGATATTTTTTTTTTATTTGATGTCTATTATATTCATTAATCAATTTGTTGGGTTTCTTATGTGTGCAAATAATTATAATTTTGAATCTCAAATTGATAACTAAAGATATTTCCCATGCTATAAAGACAAAATAATTCTTTATATATAATAACTCATAATTTTAAGAACTACCCAATATGACGAACTGTAGGCACTTTTTTTCAAAAACTGTCGGCTCTGGAATGGTGTTATCTTATTATAATTTTTTTTTTAAAAAAAATATTTATATTTAATCATATATGTAAGATATAGGTTGAAGAAAACCAAGCCAAGATCAAATTGAGTTCTATGATCAATGAATGATGTTGTGGACCAAAAAGGGCCAACATGAAAAGGGGGGCCATAAGGACATGCCAACACTATTTACTGGTCAGCATGGAATTTAGTTATGTCTGTCAATTGGGGAAGATGGGAACAATATTAGGGTTAGGGTTACAGATCCGAGGAGAATGACTAAGGATGGGAGAACTTATTAGAGCATTCATTGGGGGGAAGAACATTGGGTTGGTGTATTACAGCTCTATGTTTTAATGGTTTTCATATGAATCAAATTAATGGTTATAGTTTTATGGGTTTGGTGGGTATTCCTACATCTAAACATTAATAGGGCATATATATATATATATACATATATGTATATGTACACAGCCATCAAGTGGGCAGTTCAAATTATAAGTCATATTTACACATTGGTACTATTTCAGGTAAATTTTTTATTTATGTCGTTAAAATTTTAACTCATTTTCATTTTGATCACCAAACTTCAATTTACATTAATTTAATCACTCAATTTTAATTTAATTTTACTAGGCAATAAATTAAGGATTTTAACCCCCGATTGATTACATGGTTGTCTGAAAATTTGAGTCAATCCTCCCCTTCACACACTATTAAGCCTATTGGAGGTGTCCATGTCATCGAAAAAAAGCCACATCATTCATTTGAGAGCTAAAATCATTTGATTTACTTCCCAATGAAATCAAATTGAAGTTGAGTGACTAAATTAATACAAATTGAAGTTCGATAATCAAAATGAAAATGAGACAAAGTTTAGTGACTAAGTAAAAAATTTAACCAATGCTATTTCTTAAATAAAACTATTAAGTCATGACTCAGCATGAACTAGTTTTTTGGTGATGCTACTTATTAATATGAAGAATGTAGTTAAAATGAAGATTTCCATGCAATACAGTTAGCTTAAAGCCAGTTCAAGTAGGGTTTTTAGAGAAGTTTTACTATGAAAGTTAGATTCCTCAATGATGAAGGACATCGGTAGTGTACTTCAACACCAGTCATCTTAAATTATATTTATCCTCAAAATTTTATTTATTTAATTAATTGGTATGTGAGAACCAGATTCTCACATCGGAAAATTTCACTATCAAAAAGTGCAAGAAGCTTCTAACTACTACTTGCGTTCTTTGATGTGGATCAATTGTGGAGTATCTAATTTGAAAAGAATGAGTGTATTTTTAATTTCAAATCGTTGTTGTTAATAATGATAATTATCAAAGTTAACCAAATGTTTTTTTTTTAATGGATTTTAGCTACGCTTAATGTGAAATAGACAAAATTTGATGAGTCAATTGTATGGTACCTTAACCCAAAGCTTCGAGTTTCTAAGATCCCACACATCAATATGAGCGAGATCTTGAAGAATTAATGTTCAATCAAAGTCCCCACTAATTTTGTTTCTATCTCTAGGAAAAGTCCCCTCCTTATTTGTCGATCTACCCAGTTAATTTGTATGTGTTTATTGAACTCAATTTTAACTTTATATATCATTTTCCTTTATCACCTCTAGTCACTTTTATTTTTAATAAAATTATTATTTATCTATTTAATAAAAAATAATAAATTTAAAAAAAAGCAACTAAAGGGCACTTACTTTTTTTTTAAAAAAAAATGCTATTTTTTTGTAATTTATTTTTTAAATTACATTGTTGGTGGTGTGGTAAGATAAAAATGAATGAATGAAAATTGGTCTTAGTTTCTAAGAAATAGAATTACAATTTATAAAAAGAACTTTCTTTCTTAGGACGAGCACAAACAAAAGTTTGCTTTGGGTTTGTTTGTGTAAACCAGGAAAGATTATTAAATTGTTGTTAAAAAAAAAAACTACATCCAATTGTTGGTACAAATATCTTTACTCATTTTTTTTAATTATAGCATTTCATGTGTTGGACCATAATTTATAATAATATAAAATTTACATTATCACAGAGATTTTTTGTCTTTTTATTTCATATTGTACCCACATTTGTAAAGTAATTTAGGAAGCATCAACCAATTTTCTATGCATGCATTTTAAATGAAGAAATACAGTCCCTGATTTTGACTGTATTTTAATAATATATTCTGATCAATTTTTTTTTTTTAAAAAAAGGAGACCTGCTTCCCATGAAAACATTATCTTATATAATATACACACACATATATATTAATAGGATTAGTTGTACAACATTGATTTATTTATTATCAAATTATATCATCTGTGAACTTGGATCCCTGATTTATTTTTTCTGTCAACCTTGGACACATGTTTCTGCCTATTTTATACTTAAAATATATTTATATTAAAGTTTTTTTAAATATTAGAAACATGTTGTATATTTTCATTAATAATTTAAATCTATATAGATATACATAGAATTGTCAAGTGAAGGATATGGGGGACCTGAAATTGACCATTAATTTATTATAAAAAGTATGAAAAAACAAAAGAAAAGAAAGAGTTCCATACCACAAACTTCACAATCATATGGTACATTGCTTGTCATATTGGATTTGAAGGCATTTAGGTATCCTACCGAACATGGTTGTAATTAACCACCTATCTTTTATTTACCATCATACTGTTGTGTATGGCTCATATACACAAATAAACTAGCAGATGTGGGAACGGAGTGGAGTGGTGTGACAACATCTGTCATATTGTGGGAGCATTAGTTTGATAGGTTGAGTGCGGGGGAAACGTCCCGCGGTAGGATGCAAGGGTAATTTTGTATTTTGGTAGGATTATGATTTGATAATCTTGTAATTTGTATCCGGATAGGATTTGTATCCGGATAGGTTTAAAATATGGATATGTTTAAAATCTAGATAGGGTTAGGATCCAAATAGGTTTGTATTTGGATAAATTTAGGTTTTTATCTATAAATATTTGTAACCCTAGTCTTTTGTCTCACCCGTGAGGAGAGACAAGTGAATAAGAGGATTACGGCTGCTCCACTCCCGAGGACGTAGGCACATTGCCGAACCTCGTAAATCTTGTGTGCTTTTATTGTCTCATTGCTCTCTTGATTTCCCCTGCGGATCCTCTATTTTACCTAACTATTTTCCAAACAAGTGGTATCAGAGAGAGTTTTTTGCTGGCAGGATGAACTCTATTACAAAATTCGATGTGGAAAGGTTCAATGGAACTGGAATTTCGGATTATGGCAGTGAGGGTAAAAGGATTTGCTAGTGCAGCAAGGGATGTTGAAAGCATTAGAAGAGACAAAGCCTCAAGGTTTGGAAGACCAAGTTTGGTTGGATTTACAAACAAAAAGCGGCAGCACTTATTCGGTTGTGTTTGGCGGATGATGTTATGTATCACGTTATGGATCTCTCGCTCTCCGTGGAGGTCCGGAAGAAATTGGAGGGTCGATATATGTCGAAATCTCGACAAATAAGTTGTATCCGAGCGTAAACCGTATGGCTCGAAGATGCGGGAAGGTGCAGATCTCGGTATAACATATCAATTTCTTCAATCACACGATCGATGATTTGCAGAGAATTGAGGTCGTGATTGAAGATGAAGACAAAGCTATGATTTTGCTGTGTTCTTTACCGCCTTCATATGAGCATCTAGTAACTACACTCACATGGGGGAAAGATACGCTCAAAGTAGATGAGATCACTACGACGTTGTTAGCCCACAATCAGCGGAAGCAAAATAATGCTGAAGGTTCTCAAACGGAAGTGTTGTATGTGAAAGGCAACCAGGAAACTGGGAGAAGGCAGGGGAAAGATGATTTCAGCAAAAGGAATTCCAGAGTCAGAAGATTTGTTCAATGTTATAAGTGCCAACAGATGGGGCATATTAGGAAAGACTGTCCAAACAGGAAGCAACAGATTGATGAAAGGAACAATAATTCATCACAGTTTGCTAATGTGATCCAACGTTGTGATTCAGATTGTAGTGATGGGGATCTGCTTTCAGTTTCATCATGTAAAACCTCAGATTCATGGATTTTGGATACGGGATGTTCGTTTCACATGACATGGAACAAGGACTGGTTTGATTCATACAAATCAGGGGATTTTGGTTTTGTCTACATGGGCAATGATAAAGCTTGTGCTATTACTGGAAAAGGGCAGATCAAGATTCGGATGCATAATGGTGTTGTTCGAACTTTGTGTGATGTTCGACATGTTCCAGAATTAAAGAAGAATCTGATTTCTTTGGGTACTTTGCATAGAAACTGTTTTGGCTATAAAACCGAAAAGGATTGCATTGTGGTGAGTAAGAATGGTTTGATAGTGATGAAAGGAGAAAGGAGTGCTAGGAATATCTACACGCTTATGGGAAATACAGTTGTAGGTGGAGTTGTTGTTGCAGTTACAAAATCAGATCAAGGCAATCACTACAGGGAAGTTCAAGCATTGCTTGGACTTGATCAATGTCTCTAATGCTAAAGAGACATGGCACTCAATCTATTTGGAAGATAAGAAGCTCCCTGGTTTATATCTTCATGGGGTATATTCGCCAAGGTGGAGATTGTTGTGTATGGCTCATATACACAAGTAAACTAGCAGATGTGGGAACGGAGTGGAGTGGTGTGACAACATCTGTCATATTGTGGGAGCATCAGTTTGATAGGTTGAGTGCGGGGGAAACGTCCCGCGGTAGGATGCAAGGGTAATTTTGTATTTTGTTAGGATTATGATTTGATAATCTTGTAATTTGTATCCGGATAGGATTTGTATCCGGATAGGATTTGTATCCAGATAGGTTTAAAATATGGATATGTTTAAAATCTAGATAGGGTTAGGATCCAAATAGGTTTGTATTTGGATAAATTTAGGTTTTTATCTATAAATATTTGTAACCCTAGTCTTTTGTCTCACCCGTGAGGAGAGACAAGTGAATAAGAGGATTACGGCTGCTCCACTCCCGAGGACGTAGGCACATTGCCGAACCTCGTAAATCTTGTGTGCTTTTATTGTCTCATTGCTCTCTTGATTTCCCCTGCGGATTTGAAGGCATTTAGGTATCCTACCGAACATGGTTGTAATTAACCACCTATCTTTTATTTACCATCATACCAAACCAAAACCATTTGTTAGATTAATTAATATTTTCCCATCGGTTAACTTACAAAAATATAGATTTTAATATATAAATTTATGTTCCTCATTTTATCACCTTAAGTATTTAAGTTGAACCAAACTCAAATAAATTCGTATTTGACACACCGAAAATTATACATTGTTTTTAAGGGAAACAATTGAATGATGAGAGATTCAAAGAATGTTTTTTTTTAAGGGATAAACATTGTTTTTATAAAAAAAAATTGTTAAAAAAAATAGATAAAATACGGTGATATACCAGTTATCGTAGTTTATTGATCTTTTAGAGATTTATCATGTAAGACATATTAACATGTGGGCCAATGATAATATGCCACACGCACCTAAATAATATATTAGAAACCATAACTTTATAATGACAAATCTCCCCTATCATATCCTACAACTCTTAAGCAATAAAAAATATAATTTCTATAAAAAACTCAGTGAATAATGAATAAACAATAATGCACAATATTACTATAATATTTTACATTACTAATAGTTTGATAGCGGAAAATCCGAAACCCTCGGTCCCCTCACTCAAGCCTATATGATTTTCAACTGTGCTAGGCAGCATTTGGCGAGAGAATGCTATTCTTAAGAGTTGAAAACAAAGTTTTGGTCTTGCTTAGCACTCAATTATACTTGATAAAGTATGCTTCTTTTCACATGTAGTTGTTAGATTCAGTAGCCAATTCTTGGATTCCTTTCTTACATAATTTTATTGTGACATATGTGACAAGAGACACTCATTTATCTTGTGAAGATTAAATTATTAATATAGTGAGAAATAGATGAAAGAAATAAATCATTAATTAGAATTAGAATATAAATAAAATAGGGAGAAAAAAAGGAGTATTTAATAATGGTTAGGACCATATAAATAAATGGAATGTGACATATTATCATTACATATAAATGCAAGAAAACTAGTTGGTTAGATTTTCTTTAATTTCATGATAAATAATGTCTTATATTAAAACGTGAGTTTTATATTGAGTCATGAAACTTATTATGAGAAAGAGAGGAGCCGATTTCTAATTATTTTGCAAAATGAGATTTCTCTAATTTTTTTTTAAAATTATTTCATAAAATAAATGATAATATTTTTTAATAATCATTATAATACCAATCGTCATTTGGTGTATTGACACTGGATCTCTGCATAAAATAATTATTCAACTAAAAAGGTGGATTTGAATCTTAGCTCACCAATATGAAGGACACAGTGAATTTGAATCTTAGCTCACCCACATGGAGAATCTTAGCTCGCCCACATAAAAGACACAATGGATTTGAATCACAGCTCGCTCACATGGAGGACACAGATATATCCATCTTTAACATTTGATTTATCTTCAATTTGTCAAAAATAAATAATAAATAAACAGTTATTATAATGAAATAGGAGAAAGAAAATAGGTGACCACAAACTTATGTGGACACATCAATCGGTTCCATATGAAAATGCTTTAATAAAATAACAAAGAAATATTCATGCATGTATAGATGAATTCATTTAATTGGCCCACTTTTTCGTTCTTCATAAAATGTTATGAAACTCAAGGCTCTCACGTCACTCCTTTCTTTGCCCCACTAATTTTAAATTTTGATTTTTTTAAATAATAATATGAAGAGACCATTAGTTGCTCAAAGAGAATGGCTTAGGTGAAGTTAGATAGGTGTAGTTAGTGTAATTCACCATTGGATGTTTGACAAGTGGCATGAGATGAGTAATATTTAGAAAAAGATAAAGGCATTATAGGAAAGTTATTATATTTTTATATGTTTTTGGAACACATGTCACAATGTCAATGGTGAACTACACTAACTACACCTATCTAACTTCACCTAAGTCATCCCCTTGGTCAAATGTCACCTTAATTAAATTGATATGTTTTTTTTACATTATTTTTTTTTTAAAATCGTTGATTAGTTAAGATAGATGTGCACAGAATTAATGCTTCATATGCTCCCTTCAGAAAATTTGAAGTTAGTATTACTAACTACCTTTGTGGGCGGCTTTGGCCAATTTTAACTTTTTTAAATGAATTTGTTGTTGTTTTCAATAATAATAGTACTAATAAATATATTAACTACTAATACCATTAGATTTATACTTTTCTAATTCATTTAAAATATAATATATTCTATATTAAAAAATTCTTTTAATTACATCAAAACAAATTGAAAACAACAAAGAATAAACTATTGTGTTCATTCTTTGAATGGACATAAATAGAACACCAATTTCCAAAAATAGTACATAAATATTTTTTTTTTAATAAAAAGCATCTTATTAACAAAAAAAGTGGTTTTTTCTTTCTTAATCATTAATTTATCTATAATTTAAAAATATCCTTGCATGTGATTTGATTATACATATACACAATAAATTGCATGCATTATAAGAAAGAATTGAATGGGAGAATCAAAAGAAAGATTTATTTTATCAAAAAAAAAAAGAAAAAAAGAAAGATTTATTAGATACAGTTGCATAAAGATCATTAATACATTTATTTGATATTGAATCTACAGCTACCTCTTGTCCATTCTAAGAAGTTTGCCACCCTGATTCCCATGTCCCAAAATCAAACCCTAACCTAATTTTAAAGGATCCCAATTTTAATGTTCAATTAATTCAGGGCCATCAAATAATTCATTGCATTGAATTCACCCATATTTACACATAAATTCCTACTTCAATTTCACAATTAGGGTTAGGGTTAGGGCAACCCATGACATTTGGATCTTATTTTACTTTAAATTATCCCAATTTTGAAACTCAATTAATATTAAATATGTTGGCCCTTTATCTTTATCAAGAAACAAATTGGTATTAATGTTGGATAAATTAATTAATACATAAATTTTTATATTTAAAGTAGTGTTGGTGTTTTTAATTTTGATCGCTTTAATTCTTATTAAGAATCAATTAAGCAATTATTTTTTTCCTTTAACAACAATATATATATATATATATATATATATATCTTTTTTAGTTAAATTATTATTTTTTTATTTCTTAAAAAAATCTTGATTAAATTAACACTTAAATGGCAACTTAACCAAATATCTTCAATATAAATAGGAATTTTATTTAGATATTTACATACAAATATCTTCTTAAAATTTTCAATTTGATAATTAATATACTCGAATTAATTAAAAGCGCAAAAATTTGGTAAAAAAAAGGGAAAAAGGCAAAAATAAAAAAAAAAAGACCGTTCTGACACGGGCATTGATTAACACCGTCAACTAACGGCAGATCGCAGCCGCTCAGTCACGAGCAACATAAGCTTCCTCATTAATCCCTACCGTCCAAATAATGAGAAAACCCGATCTCGATGCAATCGTGCGGTGAATTGAAGCTACTTTGCTGTCTGATCCTGTGTAGCAGATCGCTGATCGCATTGTCGGCTGATAAAGTGTCCTCTGTGACACGTGTCATCATCTCGGAGGAGGACAGGTTGGCAACTGGACCAGCTGGCGAACATTTATTCGGGCTGGGCCGGGCCGGTAACAAAACCGGGTTCGGATCTATCCTCTGTTAACGGGCTCTATTCGGGTCTCTTACCGTACGGACAAGCCTCTCCTCGTTCGTATATACGTTCTCTCTCTCCCCCACCGACGCCAAGACAAACACATTCTCTCTCTCTCTCTCTCTCTCTCATAAAGAGAGGAGGAAGCGGCCATCGCTGGGCACCTCTTGGTTCATGGCGATGGCTTGAATCCTTGGGGTTTGTGCTGAAGTTCTGTTTCTTGGAAGAAAGGCAGGGTTTTGAGCTGTCTTTTTTGAGTTTTTGAGGTTTTTTTTGGGGTGGACTTTTGTTTGTTGTTTGGTTTATAGATTTGGGAGGTGGAATGGTTGATGGGTGTGGAGATTTGTAATAAAGCTTGGATTTTTAGTGGTTTTTGATTTGTTTTTGAGGTTGATATTACGGTGAGAATGTGGGTTTTGTGATTCTTTTTGGAGTTTGGAGCCTGATTTGAAGCGGCATTGATTGGAATCTAAGAGATAGGGTTGTGCTTCTACGAGAGATCTTGGTCTGTGGGTGCCATTGATGTGCAGGCTGGAGAAGACGACGGCAAGATCGGAGTATCGGCAAGAGAGCATGGGGTTGAAGACGGAGAAGCTGAAAGGGGTGGCAATGGCGGGGGTTTCAAGGTCTAGGGTTAAACTTTGGATGATCCGAGCTACGACTACGGTATTGCTGTGGACGTGCGTCGTCCAGTTGACCGCGCTTAGTGAGATGTGGGGGCCGAGAGTTCTCAAAGGGTGGCCTTCGTGCTTCAGTCCTTCAGACTCTCCGATTCCGATGAAGCTGTCATCTTCTTCGATGGAGGTCTCTCTTCCTCCCAAAAGTGAGCTCCTTGTTTCCCTTTCATGCCGTTCAAACATAAGTATAGAGATAGCCAATACAAACCCAACTTTTTTTCAGTTTCTGTTTGCCTTTCTATATCTAGGAATAGACCTTAGGTATGCAATTCAATACTCAAATGGTTTTTGCTGATTGTTTTAAAGTTTTGAATTAAAAATTCAGCCTTTATTTTGATATTTATGTAGATTATGCTATATTAGGTGAATTTTTGCCTTTATTTATCACAGTCACTTCCCTTGTTGATCTTTGGGATGTTTGTTTTTATTATCCTTATATCGTTTCTCCATAAGACTCATCGCCTTGCTTGTTTGCTGGAAATAATATGTTTGCTTATTGTTATTATTTTTCCTTATTCTGTTTCTGCCTTTGTTTTGTTGACAAGGATGTCGTGCTTTAGACATGTTTGTCTTTCTGGTATGCGATTGGTTTGTGGACCAATTCTAAGTTAAGCGATTGGACAACTGACTAACCTTGATAGGAGCTCCCTACTGGAAGATAAGCATTGAGCATCAAGTTGATTAGGATGTACTTATCCTGTCCTGCAAGTATTTTGTACTCATTTCAAATATATATTTTCTGTCTTACTTAAAACTGGGCCTATGAACTCCGACAGATTGAACCAAAAATCATTTCTATCTCTGATTCTATCCTGTTGTTCTCATTGCATTTATCACGACATAGTTCCTGAGAATTATTTGTGAATTATTGGTTGATGTGTTTATGCAAGCGAACATATAGTTTTTAGTATATTGGGTGGCAGGATATTGGTTTGTGTGGAGACTTGGCTGATAGAGAATATGCTTTGTTTTCAGGAATCTATAAGAATAATGGCTACTTAATGGTTTCCTGCAATGGTGGTCTTAATCAGATGCGAGCAGCAGTAAGCATTTGTTTTCTTAAGCAAGCCAATTGTTTATATGCTCCTATCTATTAACAGCTTGTTTTCATTTATATATCCCAGATTTGTGATATGGTTGCTATTGCAAGATACTTGAATGTGACACTTATAGTACCAGAATTGGACAAAAGCTCCTTTTGGGCTGATCCAAGGTGTTTATGTGGTTCTTCACTTGTGCCTTAACAGCATTGGGCTTGAGATTATTTCCTGTAAATCATTTGTTTGCCAAAGGGCTAATAAGATATCTGTATTTCTTCTATTTGACAGTGAATTCCAAGACATATTTGATGTAGATCATTTTATTACCTCATTGCGGGATGAAGTCCGGATTTTGAAAGAGCTTCCCCCAAGGCTAAAGAAAAGGGTGGAGTTAGGAAGGGTCCCTTCAATGCCGCCAATAAGTTGGTCTGATATCTCATACTACCTTTATCAGGTTAGTTTGCCACTTTCTTTATAGCATGAAACATTAACAATGCCAGTTCATGACTTGTTCACAAGGCATACTGTCATTTTTAATGCCTGTGCAGATTCTACCTTTGATACAAAAGCACAAGGTTTTGCACTTGAATAGAACAGATGCCCGGCTAGCTAACAATGGCCTCCCGATGGAGATTCAGAAATTACGCTGCCGAGTGAATTATAGTGCTCTGCGGTTTACTTCTCAAATAGAAGAACTTGGGAAAAAAGTGATCAACATTCTTCGGCAGAATGGCCCATTCCTCGTCCTTCACCTCCGATATGAAATGGATATGTTGGCTTTTTCTGGATGTACCCAAGGCTGTACTCAGGAGGAGGTCGAGGAGTTGACACGAATGAGGTTGACAATTTTCCTTTCTTGCTTGTATTTGTGCTATATTATACAAATTTATTGGAGTATTGAAATTGTGTTATATTCCACCGATCTTCCATAGATATGCGTATCCTTGGTGGAAAGAGAAAGTCATAAACTCTGATTTGAAAAGAAAGGATGGCCTCTGCCCTTTAACACCCGAGGAAACTGCTCTGATTTTGACAGCTTTGGATATTGATAGGAGCATCCAGATTTACATTGCAGCCGGAGAAATATACGGTGCTGAACGTAGAATGGCTAGTCTTTCTTCTGCCTTCCCTAATGTGGTTAGTTCCTTACAGTGCATGACTTTGTCAAACACTCTTCATATCCATCTTTGAAATCTCAAATTGATTGTCATCGTTGTGGTGTAGGTGCGAAAGGAGACGCTGCTTGAAGCTTCCGATCTTAGATTTTTCCAAAATCACTCGTCTCAAATGGCGGCCTTAGACTATATGGTTTCCTTAGAAAGTGACATTTTTGTTCCCACATATGATGGGAACATGGCAAAAGTTGTCGAAGGTCATCGCAGGTAATGTGAGCTTGTTCTCACCTTTGATTTATCAACTTTCAGATTAAAACATGGCAAATGTTTCAGGTACTTGGGTTACCGAAAGACTATTTTGTTGAACCGAAAGCTACTTGTCGAGTTGGTAGATCAGTACAACAGTGGATCTTTGAACTGGCATGGATTCTCCTCCGCGGTGAAAGAAGCCCATGGGAATCGCATGGGAATGCCTTCGAGGAGAATGGTGATTCCAGATAAACCAAAGGAAGAGGACTACTTCTATTCCAACCCGCAAGAGTGCCTTCCATTGCCTGATGATCAACCATGGACTTCATGAAATACTCGGGTGGTTCATCGATATGTTGATTATTACTATTACACTACACTATGCTACAATTCTTTTACATGTTGCAGTGAATGAAAGAGCCTTGGCAAAAAGGTCTGTTGGATCAAGTGATCAAAATGGAGAAAGCCAGTGGTGATGCCAACTGACAAACAGTGGGAAGTGTTTGATCTTTGGGGGAGCTGGTACATATACTTGTTTAGGAATTAAGATAACTTTATTTTGTGATCATCTTCAATAAGTATGAATTTTTGTATAGTGAGCAACACTGTGAAAAGTGAAACAGAGTTCTATCTAAATATACTTCAAATATAGGGGCTTGTTTGGGTTAGTTTTTAGAAGCATTTTTTTTACAAGTGCTTCTTTAAATAAGTTAAGTGCTTTTCAATATTTTTATGTTTGGATAGGTTAATAAAAAAGTATTTTTGTATGTATGAAGTTGTTTGGATGTGAATTTTCTAAAGGGCTTTTAGAGGTTGCAAATTATTAAAATGGATATTCATTTTGTTTTCATTGAGTTACTATTATACATACTATTATACATTCAAATGATGATGAAGACATTAGTGATAATAATAATAATAACTTAATGTGATATTATTATTATTATTATTATAATTACAATTATTATTATTATTATTACTTAATATATCATGATTATAATTATAATCATAATAATTATTATTACAATTATTAATATTAATATTATTAATTAAAATTAGATGTAGGATGAGAGATGAAGAAGAAAGTTAGGAGTGAGTGTATTAATTTATGAATTTGTTGAGGGTATAATGGTAATTAGACAATTCTTAAGGGCATGTTTGGGTTGGCTTTTTTTAAGCCCAGAAGTCCTTTTTTATAAGTTAAGTACTTCTGGGCTTTTAAAAATTATGTTTGTATTAGCTTTTTGGTGAAAGCTGAAGCTGTGAAAAAAGCTGTAATACAGTTTTTTTTTCAGAAGCTGCTGAGGAGGTGCTCTTCTCAAAAGCACTTTTTAGAAGCTCTTTTATGGATTGTAAAATTACTAAAATACCCATGTCTTTTTATAAAATTTCCCCACCCTTCATAGCCCGGACTTCTCCAATGTAATTATAATTAATATAATAATAATAATTGTAGTTATAATTAATATCATAATATATTAATTTATTATTATTTTTATTATTAGTGCTTTCATTATAATTAATACCAATGTCTAATAGTAACTTAATGAAACTCAATGAATGTCTATTTTAGTAATTTGCCACCTCTAAAAGCCCTTTTAAAAATCTCCATCCAAACAACTTTACATATATAAAAGTGCTTTTGTTTTAAGTTATCCAAACATAAAATACTCAAAAGCACTTAACTTACTCTTAAAGGCACTTTTAAAAAAAGTGTTTCTACAAATTAAAAAAAAAAACTCTTTTTTCAAAAGCTAACCCAAACAAAGCCTAAAATAACT
Source organism: Dioscorea cayenensis subsp. rotundata (assembly GCF_009730915.1). NCBI lineage: Eukaryota > Viridiplantae > Streptophyta > Magnoliopsida > Dioscoreales > Dioscoreaceae > Dioscorea > Dioscorea cayenensis. The sequence goes on from NC_052478.1 coordinate 6,680,793, forward strand.
TCTCTAAAGTGCTTTTTTGAGAAGCACTACTTGAGTAGCTTCTCAAAAAAGCTGAAATTAAGTTTTTTTAACAGCTTTAGCTTTTGTCTAAAAGTCAATACAAACATGAATTTTAAAACCCAGAAGTGCTTAACTTATAAAAAAAACACTTCTGGGATTTAAAAAAGCCAATCCAAACATGGCCAAAGAGAGGTAGAGATATTCCACCAACTTAATTTTTTAGAGCTTTATAACTTAATTTGTTAGAGAGGTGTTTTCTCTTCAATTCCTTTGTGAGGGTGATGTTTTAAGTGCCCAAGTCTTAGTAGTAGTAGTAGTTCCTTTCTGGCCTCTGTTCTTCATCTTCAAATTTTTTTTTTTAATTAAATATTATTTATATTTATATGTCCTTTTCAAATTAAAGAAGTTTGATAGATGTGATCATAGCTAATGGCAATCATAGGAGAAAGTGAAAAAGCTAAGATGGATGAATTAATTAAAGAAAAAAAAAAAGTGGGTGATCCAAGATGGCATTGGGGCGTGCTATGCTTTCTTGGATTCTAATTTAAGTAATACATATTACATTCACGCGTTGTTCTCTACAACGTCACCTTCATTTGGAGATCTATATAGTTTATACCCTTGTCTTAATTGCTTTTTTTTTTTCTGGGTTTTTGTGCAAATACTTCACAAATGGTTTTTTTTATAAATAACCTAAACAATCTTCTATTTTTTTATGCGATCCTATTTCTGTCATCTAATTTTTAAAACTTACAATTTAATCCTCTGTGTTTAATTTTTGTTACAATAAAATCATCCAACATTACAATGTTAACAATGATTACATTGTTAACAATGATCTATGTGGCCTTTTGTTATAATAAGAACATCCAACCCGATCGCGGAACACGGTAACCTGTAACCCAAGTGATTTTATTGTAATAAAAATTAATCTTGAAAAACCAAAATGGATACATGCAAAAATGTAAAAAACTATTTAAGTTTATTTTTTAAATTTTTTTAACATAACATGAAGCCATGGAGGAAGTTAATTCATATTTGCACAATTTCATATTAAATAAAAACAATTTTAAGCACCTGAATTTTGTTAAAAAATAAATTACTAGAACAAATAAGCTTTGAACAATGACATTATCAACCTGATAATGTAATAACAACACTACACACAAGAAGTAGAAGTTTTTGTTAGTGAACACCCAGTGTACCTCATAAAACAATAAAAGTAAAAAAGGTTCATCTTGTGTCTGTGAAGGAGGCTCAAAAGCAAAAGCAGCTTTTCAGATTTGTAATGGGAAAAAGCTCATCTATCCAAAAGCTGAAAGGAAACACAATTGAAGGAAATTCCCTTGTAATTATATCTCCAGTTCAAGTCATTTGTGTGGAGCAGAATGTACCTTTGGTCTCATCAGAGGTTGGTGGAGAAAAGAAAAAAAAAAAATTGTAGATCATTGGATGATGACTGCACAATGTTAGCGGTTATCAAGTCTCGGCTTCTTATTCATTCTTACCGATTCCTCACCGCTAAACCCCGCCATTGAGTGACCGATCGCTCTATGATCCGTTGAAGGGTCATCGTGATCCTAGAACAACACAACATTCCCCCATCAGATAAACATTCATTTATATTCAGTAATTGATGTAGTGAATGTAACTTCAGATGAAGTGAAGGTGACCTTCAAAACTTGCTAACTTCTTGTTCTATGTTATCAGTTATGGTCCTTTAAAAAGATGATTAACTGAACTATGAATTTCTCCTAATGATCTATAAAACATTCTGCATATAAAAATCTTAAGAAAAACAATCTTAGTTCATGTCTTGCTCATCATTTTTGAGTTGCATAATTTTAATTTGGAGATGAATACCAAGAGTTACTTTTGCTATGTTAATTTATGATGGCAGATATAGGGGTATTCAAGCTATGGGTATGCCAATCACATGATTTCTGCATCAAAATAAGGGCACCAACTGTGAAAGCCTAATTGTACACACATGTGCTCTTATGCATGAGCATTCATGCGTCCAAGATCTTCAACAATAATTAAAATGATTGGACCAAATTTAAGCTTATGCAAAACATCGACATAAATGATCCAAACTGCCCCAAGGCCGGTTGTTTTGGCATCGGCCAATGAAATATCATGCAAGCCCTTACAGAGGGATGCAGCCAGGGGGAAAAGACTGGAGTCTAAATTATGCAAGCCTATTTGACTTATACTTAGTTTTGATATTAGAGAGTCAATGTTGATGATCACCTTTATATTCTAGAATATGTTTAGTGTTCCTCACATTAGAATAAAAAAACAAGATGGCAGTTCCCAACCTTCCAAGTGTGCCAACGACTATGATATCGATTTGATTATTACTTAAGGTACCTCAGATTTTAGGCACCTAGGAATAGTTCCATAGGACCCACCCAGTAAACCTGCGCTGTTTTCACCCAACATGCTCTGCAGTGGTAAAAGCACAAGACTATACCAATAGAGTGCACAATGGTCCTCTATCTTAGGCAAATTATGCTCAAAAGTAGTCCACAAGCATGCAATTGCTATGCAAAATGAACCAGCATAACTTATAGGAACAAATTGTATAGTATTTTTCATTTTTTGCAACAAAAAAAAAGCTGATTATTAAGCAGAATTAAGGGTTGAACCTGCAATACAACATAATTATTTTTAAAATAAAATTGTATTTCATCCTAAATTTGATGGATACCGAGGTTACTAAAGTGATATAAAAGAGGATAAGGTAGCATCATTTTCATGCCCAAGATGTTAAGCCAGATTTCCAAGAATATCTGGAGCTGAGATGTTAAGGTAACGGTAATTTTAGCTGTTTACAACCTACTAGAACAAGAAATTGTGTTTGAAATAAACCCAAGCAACCTCTCTAGTTCAACCATACATCCACATATAGAAAATGATTATCAAATGAATTATCATACCTTGGTACTAATCACAGTAGGGGCCATGGAAGGTCTCATAGTAAGTAGTCGCTTGCCCAGGTTGATATGCACAGAGATGCTGGTTTGGGTTACATCCACCCCAGAGCTCTGAAGTGATTGGGTTAATGATGACAATACCCTGTAGCACAAAACACAAGACATATCTAAAATCTAAGCCAAGAATGTTCTATATTTGCTCAAAACTTACGAACATATGCATCATCATATTCTAAATTTCTCACTCAATTCAATTCAAACAGAAAATATCAAGACTAACAAAGTTGCCAAGGGACATGTGATGTCGTAGAAAAATCTAAAAGAGTATATCTTAATTTAAGAAGAAAATGAAAAAAAAAACATGAAACATTGCGTGGAGAAACAAATCTTATTTACAAGTACCTAATAGGCATCTACAAAGACTAAGGTAAAGATTGAACATAAATGACTTCAAAACAATATCAGACAGTTAATCACATTTGGTTAAGATTCAAATTTAAAGATAAAAATTGTTAAAATTATTGAGAAAATAGGTAACCAAAGTTAAAATTTAACATAAATGACCTCAAAAGCCATTTTATTCCATCTAAATATGGCCAAATATAACATATCCCAATTCTAACAAAAGTTAAAATAATAGCTTAAATACCATAGAGCAGAACTGGATAGAACATCTTTTGATGGATAATTATGAAAACATGTCAACAAATTTTCAGTTTGCTAGTCGTTTATTATTTATTCCTAAAACATAAGTAACTGAAAGAACCATTAAAACAAATCAGATGGAAAAACCAAAGCCACATTTGATGCATAGGGATATAAGACATGCATCATATTTGGACCTTACCCTCGAGAATAGACACCTGATACAGCAATTGTACCCTCATCAATTGTAAGCTCTTCTTGTTCATTCAACAAGTCGCTGCTGACAGCACAATCAAGTTGAGAGTGAGACTGCGATGCAAAATCATCTCCATCTGGAATGAGCCTCTGCTGTGTTTGGGAAACCAGAGTCTCATTTCCAACTGCAGCATACATGTTTGGCTGCAAAGGCACAGCCAAGCCAGCAACATGAGGATTTTCCATTTGTTTAAAAGAAACATCAGCAGCAATGTTGTCTGAGTCTGAAGGATTGTGAGTGTGAGTATTAGAAACCATCGCTGGCACAACTGGAATATTGCTGTCGTCAAACCTTCCAGATAACACAAATCCAGGAGATGCTGCTGAACCATTTTTAAGCACTTGAGCAGGATCAGTGATATCATCTACAGCACCCTGACTATTGTTTTGCTGAAGAGATAAGGTAAGGATTCAATCAGCTATTTACAAAGACAAATGATGACATGAAAGAATGATCAATACTAAATAGAAATAACTTTTGTCCATGATTGGAATAAACCTAAATATAATAACTACTTTTTACAAAAATCAATTAATTAAACTTAATACTCATAAATTAAATAATAAAAGCACTAACTAGTTATTAATATTAATCATTGATAATACTAATGTGATTTGAAGTTGAAAGTGTCGTTTTTAATTATCATGACTCAAGTCAAAGCTCATATGACTTGGATTGACTTAAAATAAAGGTTTTCTGGCCAATGTAAATTCAAATTCCTAATCCCTCATGCCAACCAGAACCAAATACCACCTTTATGATAATTTAAATGACAAATACCTGTGCATTTTTCCAGATTGATCTAAAATAGACCTTCTCCTGCCCAAAGAAAAGCAGAAATTGTGATCAAAGTTTAAAATAAGACTAAATGCATCATAAAGAGTCAGTTTAAGTTATATTTAGACAAGAAATTCATATTTTAAATATGAAAATGTTTAAATACAAAATTATATGTGAACTTATTTTTAATTGCAATACACTTCTCATTAAACTTTGGATTTTTATCAAATTTGTCTAGCTTCGACTTCCTTGGCTCAGACTTTAAAAAGATAAGAATTGATCAGACAACAGAATCATCAAGGCAGGTCAAATCACATTGGCTGCTCACTTGCATGGTAGGTCCAAGTTGCAATCCTATTGGGATTTGCCTAGATTGAGGGAAAATGGATAAATAAAACAAGAAGAAAAACGAAATGAAAGTATTGTATAGGCAATAAATAAAGAAATGAATATATCATTATCATGTGGTATCAATTTCTCCCTCAGTTCTTGATAAACACTTGGAAAACAGTTTAAAGTCCTTTTTAATTCTTTTCTTTCCTCAATCCAAACAAACACTAAACATAGATTTCTAAAGAATTGACGCATAATATATGCATTTATAAAGGATTAAATGCAATTGTTTTAAGAAAAACACACACCTCTATTTGATGACATGCCCCAATGAAGTAGAAATGAAACCCCATATGAACTTGTGGCATCAAGTCTTTTATAAAAGTTTACAAAATGGCAACTAAAAAAGGGAAAATTCTGCAATTATTCAAAAGTGAATCTCATAGCAACATCAATCCCATCAATGAAAGAAATGCCATTTTCACCAGATGACCAATATAATAATACCTTTTTTTTTAAAGTACAATCAGTTTCAACAAATTCAAAACCAATTTTTATTATTCTTGTTGTCTACTCCATGGTATCATTATATTGATCTCATATGTCCAAAAGTACAATATGCATTACTCTTTCTCTCTCATCTAAACCAGGCTAAGGTTATTCTTATTAAAATATACTCCTGGTTACATGCATGTAAGAGAAGCTTGAGACATAAGGAGTCTTCTATTAAAAAAAATGAAGATCCAGAAACAAAAAAATTGGGGCCTTAACATTAGGATTGAAAGTTAGTTGGCTATTCTTTTGTACCAGTTGGATGTCTGTAACAAGTTTCACTAATCTTATTTTTCACCACATTGTTTTCATGCCTGCAAATTGAGTGAAGAATAAGCGTGGTGAATGATTTTCAACAGTGCCACAAGTTTTTCCCAAAGAGAATAAATAGACCACCATTCTGAGTAGGTTAAAATTTAAATGAACTTCTCCTCGTGGTAGAATATTCAAAATATATATACTTGAAACACAATGTGTACTCACATAATGAATTGCACCAGAACTAAAAGAAAGAATGCAAATTCAAATCTGAGAATAAAAAGAAGTAATAAGAATTTAGTACCCATGCATTTTCCTGATTCCATTCGGGGCATGATGCCTCGTACTTTTGTACCTTATCTTGTAAAAACCTAATATATTCAATAACCTGCAAAACTGGCCCCCAGTAAGAAAAAATTAAACATGTGAATAAATTAATTAAAAAGTGTTGACTGTTGCAGGCTACCTCAAAAAGAAATGATGCTTTGTCTCTCTTTTGATCACTGCAGGGTATCAATTCTCTAAGTTTCTGAAATCTGCATGTCATATATGGTCCATCTCAAGCATAACACAAATGAAAATTGCAGGTTTAGTCTGCTTATATAGGCTCTCAAGTATATGAAACAAAAAAATAAGTCATACAGAGTCCACCAATTCAAAATATTAGTCCTTTAGGTTGATGAAAATGGGGAAAAAGGAAAACTATTTGGAGAAAACATTTGACAGTATTTCAATGATGAGAAATTAGAGGTGAAAATATTTTACATTAACAAAAAAAATTCCACTTACCCATTATGTAGAATGCGGTGGTGTTCTAGACTAATTCAATATTTGAGTCAACATTTCAATTAATCATATAACAAATTCTTCTGAAGGCATGCCAAAACAGGTCCATATGAAACCTAACAGAAAAGGCGCTTAGAGCATAATCAAATATGCAGCTAGAATACACACTTGAAGGCCGCTTTTAATAATGGTATATAAATAACCACCAAAAATAGAGAAAGTTAAAATGCTAAAGACAATATGTAAACATATGCTTCAGCCGATTTCCATTTTTGCTTCAAAAGGAGGCACCATTCCTGCTTTAAAATTGGTTTTTTTATATTTAGGTGGGACCGCATCAGGTTTATTTGTGTGTAAAGCACATCATCATCATCATCCCTAATAAATATGCTATTTAGGAGCTGGAACAATTTATTCCTGTGATTTCTTGAGCATAGACAGATGATATAAGTATCATAAACAGGCCCTGAGGCAAGAACCAAAAAATTTCAAATTCTAGAAATAGATAGCTGTTCAAAGGAATCCAACAAGTTAATTTTCAATCTATCATTCTAAAAATTCATTTGAGTACCCCTACAAGTTTGGAAAATTGATGGGGTCAATAAAAAATCAGGAAACAGCATTAACAGCAAATCATCAATATTCCCATCTATCTAATTTCAAAGACTGACACAGCAATTTTTTTTTTTTTTTAATCATTGAGAAAACATATCAAAGGAATAACACTGCTAACTTCAGTTGGTATCATTGATGAAATAATATTCAAACTAATACTAAACTGTCAGACAGAACTTTAGGTTCAACAAATTAGCAAAGAGCAGAGAACTATGCTATACTAAATCCAAGAAACTTATGAAACCAAACAGACGCACACCAAGTTCTTTGACTAAAAAATATAAATTAAAAAAAAAAAAAAACATTTGAATGAATGACTTCGGATGTGTACCTGTCATTTATCTTGCTTCTCCGCCGCTGCTCTGTGGCAGAATGCTTAGAACGTGGTGTGTTTGGATCAGTGCTCCTCCGGTCCATCTTCCCAGTCAAACCCACTGTATAAACATCACCCAGGAGAAAACATCAACAATTAATCAAAAAAGATAAATAAGAAAAAGAACAGGAAAATCATAGCACTGGTGAATCATGAACTATTCATCTTAATTTCATTTCATAATCATGAAATTTCTCAAGAACAGAATCAACCCCACAGCATAACATCACCCATGGAAAAAAAAAACATCAATCTTAAATCAAGAAAACGAAGAAAACGAAAAGGAAAAACACAACAGTGATAAATCATAAACTGTTCATCTTAATTTCACTTCACAATATGAAATTATCTCAAGAACAAAGCCAAAAAGGAAATAATAGAAAAAGGAGAGACCTTTATGGGAGGCATCGCCATCCTGCTTGCCAAAATCCTCGTCGTCATCGCTGGACCTCGAAAGCATCTTAAGTAGCGATTAATCACCAACATCCGCTGCTGCTCGCCCCCAAACCCTAGCAATCCGTCCATAAACCCTAGAGAGAAGCAAAGAAACTCGAACAAAGCCTAGAAAGAGAGAAACGGAGACGCGCGAACCTCAAGAACGGGAGGGATCCGAAGGCGCTGCCACGGCGAGCTGCGGAGGAGGCGGCGCCGGCCGCCGGCCTGAGATTAGCTGTAGACGAACGAGACGAAGGAGAAGAAGCCGCCCAATTTGTATTGAAATATATATATTTTTAATTCTTGGATTAGATTGAAAAATTGGTTAAATTGTTTTTATAGTCCACCCCTTCAAAATTTCCAATATTCTTAGGAACTTTTCTTTTCAAAATGGGGAAAAAATATGAATTAAAAAAATAAAAAATCCATTTTTTTTCTTTTTTTATTTTATTTAAAAACAACTTTTTTCCTTTTTTATTTGCCATTTGTTTCATGAATGATCTTTATTTTAGTTCTTTTTTATAACCTTCAATTGTTTATTTTTCCTTCATCATGACTGTTATTCTTGTCACAAATCTCTCATTCATTCATTATTTATTTATTCCATCAACAAGAACAAAGGGCTCTTAATTTTAATGTATTTTTAAAAATAAAATATTATTATCTTTATAAAATATAGAGTGAATGTGGAAATTTTCTCATGTTTGAAAATTATTACATAGAAAACCACTTTAACAACATTACAATAAAATAAGAAAAAGACTTGATGTTTTACACAAGTTTAAGAAAGAATTCCGGGCCCTTACTATTTTTTAAATTTCCAATAAATCTTTAGATTTTTTAATAACTTAAATTGTTACTTTATTAACTCCAATTATGTATAATTTTAAAATATAAAATTATTGAGTCCTTTTTTCTAATAAAATTGATGGCATCTTTTTAAAAAAATATATATTGTTTGATTAATTTTTTTTCTTTTTTCCTTAGACAAACACAAAGTCAAAGTGCTTTCTTCAGAAACCCATACAACATAAAAACTGAAAAAATAATTTAAAACAAATGAGATCAAATACAAACAAAAGAATATTGGTAATTAATATTGATGGATTTTAACCAATAAAATTCATCAATCCTTTTTTTGTGGACAAAGTCGACAAGCGACAAATCAAAGGATAAACAGGTATGGAGGTGCACCACCATAGAGGACCTTAAATATGAATTGTAACTCAAAACCTCTCACTTACAACCATGGGTAGTTACCATTGGGTAAGCCCAAAGTTTTATCAATCCTTTGTCACAAATTTGGTGATACAAATACCATGCAGTTATGCTAATTTCTTTTAAGTTGAGCTTTTTTTTTTTTCATTACAAATGTTTTTTTATACCTTCCAATTACATACACAAATTGACAAATACAAATCAACAATATATATATAATATATATGTAGAGAACTTATTACATCCAAAACATATAACACTTCTCTCATTAATTAGAGAGCATCATAACAAACTTGAAAACATAGAATTAACAACTAAACAGCCCCTCAAATATTCATTTGATATGAAGAATACTTGGCAAGAAAACTTAGCCATAACTAATCTTATGAGCGCTAGAGAAATGCTTAGCTGCCTTGATCATAGAGGCTTCCGGAGAGCTCACTGATGAACTCGGTCGCCGATCTTTCTTATCGGCAAGAGATCGAAAGCCGAAGCATGAAGTTAGTATTAATGACCAACTTCTTACTTCTTTCATGTTCTTCTTCCCTTCCATCTTTGTAGCTTGAGAAATATGAAGTCAAAGGACTTATGTATGTGTACTTGCTTGAGCTTTAATGAACGCCTAATCAAGTGTTCATATATATATATGTAATGCCTTTCTTGGTCATCAAGTTTGATACTTTATAGAATGAGAAGAAGACAGTTGAAAGGTCTTGGTAGTTTCTTTAGTGGCGTGTTTTCCACAGAAATCACTGAGAATGTTAGTTTGTACTTTAGACATATGAAACTGTATGGAAATTTCTTAAATAGGTGAACTCCTTCTCCAAGAAACTCTTATTGGGTCTATTAGATTCAAAAAAGTCTTCTTTGGAATGATCCCAAGCAATTTCATTAGAAATTCTATATTTAAAGATTTCTTCACAAATAAATATATATAAACAAGACTGAAATATTTATATATATATATATATATATATATAAGCATACACAGAGATGCTTATAAGATGAACTCCCATCTTATACTCAACAACTCATTCATACTATGTCACAAAAGAAGCATTCATAAAAGGCACTACAATTTTTTTAACAAAAAAAAAAAAGGAAAAAGATAAGAGAGGAATTGTCATCAGACTCACCTCAAACATATAATTGCTGATATTCTACAAGAAGCTAACACCTATTTACAACGCAAACAACGCTGTTTTCTATCAGAAACTTCAAACTTATAGCCATTCCTTCATGGTGGCTTTTATTCCTGAGTGAAACCCGGCAAAGGGCATCATGCAGTACAACAAACTGACATTGCATCTAAACTCTTCATTCACTCCTACTCAAAACTGGCAGGAAGTACCTAGCCTCTGCCTCTGTCTTTGTCCGGCAACACGGGACTTCCGGTCACGGAATGCACCTGGCAGTAACTCCTGGAACTTCTCGAGGAATGCCCCCCATTGGTCATCACTCATGTCTGCTAGTTTCACAAAGCTTTGGCTTGCAGGGAGCTGCTCATTTGCACTCCTGTTTCCATTTGGATGCTTTACACCATAACTATAGTTAGTTTTAGTACTAGTTTTACCTCCTTTAGAGAACCAGCCTTGCTGTTTCAGTTGGTTATGCTTCTCAGCCAGACTGACATCCTTCAATGACATTGAAAGTTTTGAAACATTTCGAGGCAGTACACTACGAAGTGGACTTAGTTCAGTGTCATCTTCATCTCCATCTCCATCTCCATCTTCATCCTCCTCCTCCAAGATCTGTAGCCTTGAAAATGGGTTCCTAGAATGAGAGGATGGTTGAACTCCTACCTGCATTGTCAGCTCATCCTCTTCACCACAGTCGATCTCAAACTGAATATCATCTTCACCTCCAGACTCAGCTTCTGAAATGAATACACTGTGTTCAGTGACTAATCGCTTTGATTCAATGCACAAGATCTCTAGCTCACTTGGTTCTTCTTCTAAACCTCCTTTAAACTCCCTGCTCATCATCTCACCGATTTCTGCAAGGCAAAGCCCAAATGCTGCTGCTTCTTTCAGGAAAATGGTGCACAAAACTAGAACACGGAGGCATGCCTCACGAATCATAGGCAGCTCAGATCGAAGCATGTCGGAATCCCTTGAAGGATCAAGATCCTCAATGTACTTGAGCTCATCATCAGAAAATGGAATAGATGCCTGTGGCCAGTGGATCCATTCAAAGTATGGGTCTTCCAAGTTCTCTGGAAGACAGAGACCATGATCAATTGGGATGAGATCCATTTGACCACCAAACCTACCATCCCCACCTCTGAGCTTCTTAACCAGAAGATTTCCTGCGTGTCTGTCTGTGTTGAAGATTCTGATATCAAGTATTCCAATCCTATGTACAGCTGCAACAGGGAAGCAAGAGGTCCCATGGTCACTGGCATCAAAGTCGTGGGGAATAAACTGCTGAAATGATGCGATCTTGCTCATGGCACTGGAGTTCTCGTCATGTGGCTTGTTCTTGCTACAACTCACCCCCTCATTAACATGAAAGATTGAGTGGGTGATCTTAACCAAGACTGTGGGTGGAACATTTGCAAAGTGATCATAGTCCAGAAGGTAAGCAGCAACCTCCCTGTAACCTGTCTCACCAACTCGAACAGACCTTTTGAGGCCCGGCTGGCCAAGAGTTTTCCCAACAAAGCCTTTGGGGTTGTTGGGTGCAAATGGCTCCTCATCAGTTGGTTTCACAATTGCAACCCTCTCACCCCTGGAGTTTCTGAAATAGTAAGCACCCCCAAGTCCACTGTGAACAGGCAGAGGGTCAACACCATTTTTTATAGCCTTCACAGCATCCTTAACAAGCTGTTTCATAGAACAGCTGTTTGAGCAACCCAATATCTCAATTGGGCCACTTCGATCTCTCTGCAGAAGATCCTTTGCAGTGGGAGATAGACACGGGGAGGAGGAACTCCTCTGAATAAGATTCCTCCTAAGGAGCAATGGTGAGTCATTCCTGATAGCACTCAGATCATTCTTCAGCACACGATCACCATATGTGAGAGAACTTTCCTCAGTGGGGACATTAAGGGCCAACTGCAACCTTCGTTTCACAGTGTGCACATTGTCTCCACGGTCCAACTCTATACCCAACACACACCCAGTCTCAGTCTGTACAAACACCCGTCTTCTTGCCACATGTTTGGCCTCCGAGCTCCTGCTCCCATGATGCTCGCTGCTGATGCTGTGGTTTGGGACTGCAAGAGCCACTTGGGTCTGGACTGGGCTGTCTGCATTAGGAGCCATGGTGCTTGGAGATGAAACACAATTGAACAGAGAACTTCTGGCTCTTCCCTCTAGCGCACACGCCAAACACAAAGGTTGACGTGGTTGTCGAGAGAAGAAGCCTTGGTTCAGGAAAGATCATAAGCTAGTGCTTGTTGATTAGAATGGTGAGTCACATTAGAGTAATTGCTGTCAAAGGAGGAGATGGAAATGAAATGACATGGGTTACAACATTAGGGAAGTCAGAGTGCTCCAAAGGCTATATAGGTAGGAAATGGTCCAGAACCTGTGAAACAAGATGTTCCCATTTCCATTATATTTTGGATGAAGGGTTAGAGTATAAAATCCATTGCAGATACAAAAAAAAAAACTCATTGCACATGAATACACTCTCATGGACACAAGCACTTGCATGGAAGAATGAATTGAAACAAATGGTTTCAAAGAGAAGGTGGAAAACATGTGGACAATAGAAGCAAATCAAGTTCACTTTGTTTTCACTAAGAAAGCCCCTAGAAAATGCACCAAGTTGCAACAGATGAAAATAAAATTAATTAAAAATGAATACACTTATTAGTAACACGGTGAGTTTTATTGGCATTAATCATGCATAAAAGATGGAAAACGTGTGTGAACAAGAAAAGTTCATCAACCAAAGTCATTGGACTTGAATACACTTGCCATGGACACTTAGGAATTACATGTAAGAATTAATTAGAGTTAATGAGGTAAAAAGTGCGTGTCTAATTTCCAACAAGAAAAAGGCTCAAGATAATGCATCAAGAAGTTGCAACTCATGAGGATTAATATACATTAAAGATGAATACACAATCACATACACATACAAACCAATAAAAGTTGATTAACTTTCACTAAGAAAACGGCTCAAGACGATGTGTCTAAAACTTACAAAACAAGAGAAAAAAATTTCCCTAGACATGAATAGACTCTATACGGATACTGACACATATCACTATGAATAAATTGGAATTAAAGAGGTAAGAAAAACCTGGAAAACTTGCCAACATGGGAAGTAGAACAAATTAACCAAATTTCATGAAGAAAAATTCTCAGGACAGTTCAACGTGAAGTTGCAAAAGACGAAGATAAAAAGTCATAAAAGAAGATGCATACACACTATCTGGCATTTCTCACTCACAAGGAAGAATAAATAGGTGGAAATGGTGCTCGCAAAACAAATAAAATAAAATAAAATTATAAAAAATCAAATAAAGGAGGAGGATGAAGAAGAAGGAAAACCAATGAACAATTTTATAAAATAGAAATTTATTCTCCAAAAGAAAATAACGCCGAAACATTAACAAGACCAAATTGATGAAAACACATCAAGCAAATTAGATAAATATATGGCTTGGAAAAAATAAATCATATGATTTATTCCAAGGGCCTCAAGTCTCAGCAAGAGACGAAAACACCAAACTTTGGGAGGGCATTTAACAGAATCCAGGAAAGAAGACATATTTAACGAATTTCGCAAATCAAAAGCAATAAAAAATGAGATAAAAAAAGGGAAATTATCCATCGTCTTCTCTGCATAAAGAGAACCCGATTCTATCTCTGAGATCTATGCTTACAAATATAACGAAAAAAACACCAGAAATCCAGGAAAAAAAAAACACAAATTCAGCACAACTGCAATCAGTTTCCGATCCCCAATTCGAAACAATCCGAACAAATCGGATCCACACTCCTCTTAAACACTAATTTCTAAATACCCAAAAGTATCAAAAAAAAAAAATTTGACATTTCACATTCAAATTCAACAATAAACATAAAAAAAAAAAAATCAGATCAAACAGAGAAATCGAAGAAGCAAGTAAAACCAAACCATCTGACCATAGTCCGAGATCCCGCGAAATAGAACGCAAAGCTCCAGCAACGATCGCCGGCGCCTCCGCCTACGCCGCCAACACCACGACCGGCCACCGAGGGCTCGGATCCGATCACGGCGACGATCCCAGAGTCCAGTACCCAGTGCTCCCTCACTCTCTCTCTCTCTCTCTCTCTCTCTCTCTCTCCTTCCTCGTTTCCTCTCAGTGACGCGCTTTTGGTCTCCAAAACCAAAGCCTGGTTAAAAAACTAACCATAGTTATTATAACTGTATTATTTAATTTAATTAAATTAATCAATTAAAGCCATTTTTACATTTAGATCCGTCAGATATTTATAAATTACAAATTACTATAAAAGAAGTTTTTTAAATATGAAAATGCCCAAATTTTAAGAGTTTTTTATATTATAAATTATTTTCAGATTTTAATCTAAAACTGGCCTTTCCATGAAACCCAGTTTTTATATGGCATATATACTCTTATAAATTTTTTCAATTATGTTTGCCTTACAAAAATTTCAATTAATTATTTCCCTCATGTTTGTAATTATGGGATTTTAGAGGTTTAATATGAAATTGATCTGACTTTCACCTTGCAGGTAACACAAATATATATATATATATATATGTTATAAATTATTTACTATGTGATTTTGCTAATTTCAAGGGGGTTATCGGAAAATAATTCTCACGCTCTCGAGATTCCCTCTTTCTCGGAGACCAAGAAGAGTCTAGAATATGAATGGGAACTGTTGGATAAAAAAAGTGAAACAGATGGATGGTTGGATGAGTTCCACGTCATCCCGATGTTTGCCGGCGCGAGGGCGGCACTGACTGAGCGTTGGGATCCACTTGCCGGTCAAAGACGGACACGCGTCGCTTCACGATCACCCACCTTTGGACATCGCAATTACCTAATTACCCCTACTGTTTTGGGATAGTTTTTATTTTCTGTTTCTGACTCTGGTTTTCAATTTTCAATTTTTCTTTTCTTATTCTCTCTCTCTCTCTCTCTCTCTTTTTTTAAGTTATCCTTTTTTTTTGTGTGTGAATATTATTTGTGAAACTATGTCACGCTTTCCTTCCAAAATTATCCACAAACAATAAAATGGTGAATAATTTATTAAAGTATTTAAAAAATGGGTAAAATTTTTTTACTTGATAAATGCAACAAGCACATGTATAACAAAAGGCATGAGTATAGCTGGGAATTACTATCAGGTCTTCATTCAGGCCAAGAGAAATTTAGGTTATAAACTCATATTCATAATTAGAGACTATTTGTTACTGTTGTGTTAAGAAAATTTAAAACTGATGTAATAAAAATGAAAAAAAAATAAAGATTCAGCAAGATCATAAAATCAAAGATGAATTGAAAATATTTAAATTAAATATTGTTTTTAAACCAATCTAAATTTAATTAATACATTTTAAAAAAACTGTGGAAATTTTCAATTGTCTTTCAATTTTTTATATTTGATTTTGACAGAATATTTATCAGAAATTTATATATAAGTTGAATTATGTTAATTAACAATATCATTGAATACTAAAACAAGATTATTTATTTATTTTATTTATTAATTTTTCTCTATAAGAAGTTTTTTTATATTCTAATAGGCGACAAGCGCCTCCCATTTAAAGGATTGTCAAAGATATTGACAACTACTAAAATATACTAATTACTGTGGTTTACAAACCTCTTAGAAAAATCCTCTATTTTATAGTTCTGGAGGGGTTAAATCAGTATTTTTCTCTCACAAGAGGCACACACACCCAGGCCCATAAATAGTACTGAATCCAAGTGTACAATACATAAATAGTATACAAACAATACTATTAGGGGAAAGATTCAAATCCTTGATTTTCCTCTTGCACATTTATGTCATATCATTAGGCTACCCAATGGTTGATAAAAAGCGTTTTTTTTAATGTCATTTGAAGCTAAAAAAATTATATATATATATATATATATATATATATATATATAATCTTTTCATAAAATTAGTTGACAAAAATAACTAAAATTAATTTTTAAAAAATAATATTATTTCAAAATTAAATATGTATTAAAAATGTAGATTTTTTTATTTGCAAAATAAGTAATGTAGAATTTAAGATGGTTGGTTTGATAATTTATCATTAATTGTTTCATCACTAAATGAAAATCATTAATACGTCCAAGCATCTATAATATATATATATATATTTATATATACAATATAATTGTAATTAAGCCACTATTTAGGAGTTTATATATTTATATATATGAAAAAAAAATCTAACAAAAGCTTAAAATTAAATAAGAGGGTTGCTTGTCAATGGGACTGCTAAAGGGGCCATTGACAACACCATAAAGCAAGGAATCTATAAATAGAGAACCCAAAAGTACAAAGGAGATCAAACTCACAAAAAAGCATTTCTAAATAGTTCATTAAAGTTAAAATTTTATTAGGGGCCACCAATATTCTCCAACAACTCACCATAAAAGGAAATGGTATCATTAATTAAAAAATATGTGTTATAATATATATATATATATATAAAGATTACCACAAGCATTTTAAAATTTTTAAATTTATTATTATGGACATCTTTAGATTTAAAATTTAGAGATATTTATATAGTGGTCATCAGATTAAACTATCACTATATATGCCTTTTACATTATAAAATAATAAAAAAATTAATGACACCTTTAGTTTCTAAATTAGAGATTAATGTTTATTTTTTTTCTTAAATCATATCATTTTTTTTTAATTTAATTATTTTGCTGATGAACTATTTGGTTTGGTTGTCCTTGTTGACATATTTAATTTTGTTACAATGAATGCACATGATCTTAATATGTATATTTATGTCACGGATGTTGTATCCATTAAGGAGTTATATATTTCCTATATTACATGATGAAACATATTAATAAAAATAAAATTATTGTGTTAATAATTATACTAAGCATTAATCCAGGAGAATCAGCGAAATTGTTTAAGCAAACAACCTTTAGTTATTCTATTAATTTTTTAATAAAAATATTTACTTATTTAAAATATTAACATTTTAACAAATACTTATTATTAACTAAAAAATTACAAAATTTAAAATTAATTTTGATTAGTTTTAATTAAGTCAAAGTGCATTTAGTTTATATAAAAATTTCCTTAAGCATAATATAACTCACCAATCAAGCATAAAAGCTGCCCTTAAATAAAGAAAAATAATCTAATTGATTATATATATATATATATATATATAAATTGTTTGCTTGTTAGACTAAAATTTCTCAAATTGCACATATTAAATTAGTGGTTATGTCATGTGCTATGATCCCACTAAAATTGTGAACAAATCCTTTTGCTTAAAGTCCAAGAGAGAGTCAACATAAACAGGACCAAATCATAATTTAAGTGGGGCTAGCTAACAGGGTTATGAACAGGATTATCATCCTTGGACTTGATTAATCAAGTGATGTGATTGTTTTAAAGAAAACTAGTTCTTCCATTAGTGTTTATATTATTAATTAATTAGTCAGCAAAGGATTAGGATGATGTATAATTAGATAGCAAAGAGATGTTATACACTTAAATATAAGGTTAATTATAAAATTTAACATAATAAATAGATCACAGTTGTCCAACCTTTGACTGTTTAATAGAATTATCATATTACAAATATGATTAAATTTTTAATTTGTTCAATTTACTACTTTATCAAAATAACTTAACAAGAAGTTATATATATACATAAGTTTCGATCATCTATGGACATTCATAAAATCGAAATCTATGAACGTTGATTTCAGCCGTTGGATTTCAATCCAACGATTGATTACTATTTGATGAATAGTAATATATGCGGTTCGATCATCTATAGACATTCGTAGAATCGAAATCTACAAATGTTGCTATCAACCGTTGGATTTCGATCCAACGATTGATCACTATTAGATGAATTTTTTTATAAACTAACCATTCATTAGGTCTCACTGTAGCCCATTAATTAGCACTGTGCTCATCTGCTACGAATGTCCACAGATGATTTATTTTCTATATACATATATAAGCACACACAATCTATGTATTATCTACTTATGCAGACATTGAAATCTAGAGACATTGAAATCTAGGGACATACGCATAATGACTATTTGATGAAAATCTAACGACACTCTGTGCTGCACCAGATACCATCACTAATTTATATATAAAATAATTATTATACAACTTTTTTGCACGGTTTGACACAACAATCCATAGATTTTAAAAAATATAAAGATTTAAAAACATCCCAGATGGCATATATATATATATATATATATAATTTTTACTAATGAAGGGTTGAACTAAGGTGTGATTAAAATAAAATCATATTTAACCAAATCCATTAATTAAAAATCAAATGTCTCATTTTCTCAATTAAACACATTGAAGTGACTCTAAATTCAATGTGAGTAATCATAGAGTCCATGCTTTGCAACAAAAGGCCTCTTTCCAAATGCAATTAAAATATGTAATTTAGGAAAATATCATTATATGCGTAACTTTTATTATTAAGTGCTACTAAATAATTCAAACAAATGGGCCACAACATTAGCACCAGAAGATTTATCATTAAATTAACTTATCATTGACAAATTAGACTTTGTTTAATAATTGTGGTTCCATGATTCTTACCTTGTTAATTAACCATACTAATCACTTGATAATTAGAATTTTAAAAATAAGTTTGTCAGTTTCTTTAAATTTTGGTATTGCAAAGAGAATTGCTTGTAATGGCGTCATTAAAAAGATGGAGGGAAAAAATTAAAAAAATAATTAACATCTCCCTTGTAATGAAATTATTAAAAAGATGAAGGAAATGAATTAAAAAAAATTAACATCTCTTATATCTTCCAAATTATATATACATGGAAACTCAAATTCAATAAAACATGTTTGGCAACAAAACGAAAGTTATGATGGTTTGGTTCTTGTGAGAAGGATTATGACAATGCTCTGTTTTTATTAACTCAAATAACATGCATAACTTTCTAGTAATTTAAATTCTAGATGCTTATAGATATCCATGGCATTCATTGTCCTTGCAAAGTCACAACCTTTTAATTAGGCCTCCAAATGATCTATCAATATAACTTTCTTATACTATAATTTAGTCACAATATCAATGTATATATGCATGCATGCAGCATTAATTCATACCAACATATATATATATCAGTTTATTATCATACATAATTCTAAAACATATTCATGTAAACTCAACAATTCAAAATGACTAAATTAATACATAAGTCTACAATCCAAATCTCAAAGTCTCACAAGATATCAAATGCAGTTTATTTATTAATGCATGGAGGCATGTGCCTAGAAATCATGTGAGGGGGATGGAACTCATCTCATCGTGTTCCAAAAGCAGGATATTCATTATTGATTCTTTTTAGGTATAATATCTGAATTGATCCCTCTACTTTTCTCTTTCTTCTTTTTTGATCCCTCTACTCAGAAATGCTCCAAAATAGTCATTCTACTCTTGAAAATAGTTCTATTTAGTTCCTTCTACTCTAAAATAGATCAATTATTGGCTGTATTTTCAAAAGTAGAGGAACTAGATGGGAAGAGATTAAGGGTAGAGGGACTAAATTAGGTCATTTTTAAGAGTAGAGAGATTAGTGGGGTGCATTTCTGAAAAAGAAGAGAGAGAAAAGTAAAGGGACTAATTCGGGTATTATACTTTCTCTTTATCGTAACTTGACATGTATTCTCATTAACACTGTTATTTTTTATGACATGGTTATAGGCACGTGTCGGGCTATAATAGGAGAGGGTCAAAGAATACCTTATTTCTGGAACCAAATGAGATGACCTTAAGAGGATGGGATGCATGAAGTGAAGAGGGATCTGTCTTTGATTAAAGTAATGGAACAGATGAATAAATTAATCTCATGTAATGATAAACAATATCAATCAAACTTGCCAAGTTGAGGAAGCTCAATGTAGTCTCTATTTATCACCTTCCAAGCATGCTCCACCATCTCCATCACTTTTTTGCAATATTCTGCTAATTTAATAAATATGCATGTATAAGAGTCTATAAATTTATATCTTTTATTTAATTACATTTGAATAATATGTTTGGTTTATATTTCACTGAACACATGACTGCATACCGTATATTTAGATCATTGTTTTTACTCCAAAAAAAAAAAAAATGCCACTAATATTTTTTATTTGCAATGAAAATAAATCTATAATGGTAGTTTGAGATGTCCGATTACTAAGTTCTTTTGGAGTAGTTGATGTCCAAAAAAAATTAATCATTTTAATTGGCTGGCGTGGAAGGATAAAATTCTCTCACAAGTTAACCTTGCTAAGTGTCGCTGCAACCGTTTGCCTACGGCAACATGTGTGTTTTGCTATTCGGACTTGGAGTCTACCGATCACTTGTTTCTACACTGCACTTTTGCTAATCAGGTGTGGGCCTTCTTTGGGAGATTGCTGGAGTTGCCTGGCCCTCCGGTGTCTTTGGCTTTGGTCTGGAGTAGTTGGAGACTTTCTCTAGTGCCTTCGCGTAGAGTTATGGGTGACCTAGTGGTTAAGGCAGTTGTGTGGAATATTTGGCTTGCGCGCACTGATTGCATTTTTAATGCCTCTATGATTCCTGTGCACTCTCTTTGTGTGAAGATTATTCATATGCTCTTATCTTGGTTCTCTGCAGCACCTGACAGTGTTAAGGAGAAGATGGAGGGATCTATGTCGATGGTGCGACGAAGCTTGGAGTTTCTTGTTGCTATTGCAGAAGAGACTGGGGAGGAGCCTTCCTTCGAACTAGTGGGTTTCCGCTATGGCCTTAGTGGCCTTGTGGAGACGGTTTGTCTCCATTTTGTTATTTTGTATTTTGATTTTGGTGTTCCACATCTAGTGGGCTCTTTGTTGTACTTTGTTGTGTTGTCTTTTTTTTTTCTAATGATTGTGGTTTATCCACCTTTCCATCTATAATCATAAATAATTAATATTTTGTTATAAAACGATATTTATTTGCCACGATTCAAATAGGCTTGCAATGATCTTATTTTAAGTAATAGATTCTGAATTCCTTAACAAATTATGATTTTCTATGATAATAAAATGGGAAAATTACTGTTCACCCCTCGTAATTTTCAAAACTTCCCAAAAACCCCTCCTACTTTTTACACACCACGACTGACCCTTCAGTTAGTGTTTAACTTCCCTTTTACCC
Source organism: Dioscorea cayenensis subsp. rotundata (assembly GCF_009730915.1). NCBI lineage: Eukaryota > Viridiplantae > Streptophyta > Magnoliopsida > Dioscoreales > Dioscoreaceae > Dioscorea > Dioscorea cayenensis. The sequence goes on from NC_052478.1 coordinate 6,702,316, forward strand.
CTCACAGTTCACTTCAAATGGGTCCATGTTGTGAAATCCCATTTTTGGCCCACGAAAAATGGTGGGAAAGGAAAGCGCCAAATCACATCGTGTTCAACCTTTTTGAAGGGCTTTTCGCTTTGGTTTCGATAGACAATGCCAAGGGAGTTGCATTACATCTTGTTCTCCCTCATTATCATACCCGAAATATATAAATCGGTTTCTCGAGCAGAAAAATGAAATTGATTTCCATCGGATTGGTCAAGTGCACTTCATCTTCAAATGAGTCGTAGTCGATTTTATTGTCGAGGCGAGCATGTGCCATTAGTCGTCTTCTCGTTTATGGTTGTAAAGTTGTATTACGACGAGAAGAACAGTAATTACAACGAGTTCATTTCGTTGTAAAGTTCTTCTCGTTTATGGTTATCTATTTGTATATTTTAAATAATGTTTAACTATTTGCTATTATCCGTTTAAATATTTTTACTAATATGTTTAATAATTGTCATATCCGTTTAATACTTCCCATCTCCGTTTAACATTATCTTTACATGTATAACTATTCATAAAGCGTGTAAATTCTCAAAGTCTCTGCGTAAAAGCGGTGATCTTTTTCGTTTGATCCGAATTGTTGGCATGTGGCATGTGGCGTGGCGGTGGCAGGGTTATGGTATCCGTGCGTGAGAATTAATGGCGACATTAATTCTTATGCGCGATAACATAAATTTCGAACACCCGTTCGTTCTCGTCGATCGATGTCGGCGCATCGTGCGTTTAACTTTTTCTCGGATCTGAAGAGTCGACTGCTTGTGGACTTCACACCATAAATAACCAGGAAGAACCCTCCCCATGGACAACCACTCCTCGTCGTCCTCATCATCCTCCTCCTCCTCTTCCTCCTCCTCTTCCTCCTCTTCCCATGGACAACCACTCTATCTGAAAGGATGTTTCGTGAGCCTTCTTGCTTATCTTGAGAATCGATTAGCCGTAATCACCGAACTAGTTAAACTATCTTTTTCACGCCCTAAGCCGAAAGTCCTCTCATAATTGCACGAATGCGGAGGATTCTCCAGTGATGGATGACGGGAAAGCAATTAAGAGAGCATTTCGACTTGGGTA
>NC_052478.1:6704413-6803765 GCF_009730915.1 Dioscorea cayenensis subsp. rotundata
AGAACAGTGGTGGATTGTTGTCATGTTTCAATGGGAGTGGGTTTTCTGGGATGGTGAATGGTTTTGGTGTCTCTGATTCAGTGAATCAGCAGCAAAATGTAGTGAAGATTGAGAATCAAGAACAGAAGGGGGGTTTTCATGGTGTTAGGGCTTCAAGCAATGAGTCTGGTGAGGCTGAGTTCAGTGGAGGTGGTCAAGAGGAGATTCATGGTTCAGGGAGTGCAGCTGGTGATTCTTCTTCCAAAGAAGTTGGTTTCAAGAAGAGGAAAAGATCCAATCAGGTACTAATTTGTCCATGTTTTTTTTTTTGTATTTTTGTTCTTTTTTCATTGTTAGTAAACTCTTGATTGTCACATTGTCTCTTAACTCTGAACAATCTGTTGAATTGATAAACATTAATGTATTAATTATTTATTCAAACAGAGGAAAAGATTCAATGAAGTAACTTTTTTTTTCCTAGTTTCTTGATTGTGTTCATGTTTTCTAGACTCTATAGCCAAAAATTTTTGCAGTAGTAGCTAATTATTCAATCATTTTGTCGAAAATAAATTTACTGGAATGATGCATAGGATGAGATTGAATTGGAGAAAACACACAGTTGCCCTCAATTGTGTGTCGAAACAACAAAAGAGAACGACGAAATCAAAGGGAAGGGTCTGCAGAACACTGCAAGCATTTCTCCAGCAAAACAAGTAGGGAAACAAGCTAAAGATAACTCTGATTCACCAAAAGAGGATTACATTCATGTCAGAGCACGGCGCGGCCAAGCCACAAATAGCCATAGCCTTGCAGAAAGAGTAAGAACAACTTGTTTATCTTCGACATCATAGAAGAAAGTTTAATTGATAACTGTAATAAATTGCAGGTGAGAAGAGAGAAGATAAGTGAAAGGATGAAACTTCTTCAAGATCTTGTCCCTGGTTGCAGTAAAGTAAGTTGATATCGTGACACTGAAACAATTGAATTAATGAATGAAGTCTCACTGTGTTCATGACTTCAAATTACAGGTCACCGGAAAGGCGGTAATGCTAGATGAGATCATCAATTATGTTCAATCACTACAACGGCAAGTCGAAGTATGTTTTCTTGTTTATTCTATCAAGCAAATCCTCATCGGAGGAATGACGGTTACAGTTAACTGCTGAACTGCTTTTGCTTTCAGTTTCTGTCGATGAAGCTTGCTGCTGTTAATCCAAGGCTGGATTTCAACATTGAAGGGATTCTGGCCAAAGATGTATGTTCAACGAAACTGCAAAATTAATTGTGATTAATTGTTTTTAATTTTCAATGTTTTTTGTTTTTGATTTCAGCTGCTTCAATTCCAAGGTGGCTTTTCAGCAGAAATGATTCATCCTCAGTATCATCCATCTCAACAAGGATTTATCCAAGCTGGAATTCCTGCAATGGTTAACCCTCCTGATGCACTTAGAAAAGCATTAAACAGTCAATTGAGCACGATGAATCTATACAAGGAGCCAACAACTCAGGTATTCCGGCTTGACCATTCTTTTTCCTTCCTAGAAATTCAAATCATATTCATCAGCATTTTCAAAACTATTAATTAATGATACGAACATTCATACCAATGGTCCTTCAACTTGATGTCAACAGGTGCCAAACACATGGGATGAGGAGCTCCGCAATGTTGTCCAGATGACATTCAGTGCTAATCCCACTATTGCTGAAAAACCTCGAGACGGTTTTCCTATATAAGCCCGTGTTCCCGAAGATCCAACCTGATGCTTGTATAGCAAATTTACAAGTTCAGTTGCAACTTTTCTGATGAAATTCACTGAAAATTCTGAAAAAGATTTCATCCATTGGTCCTGCATTTACAGTTAAAAATCTTTTGTTCTAATGGATGTATCAGTATTCCCATTCCCATTCTTTTTGCATAACTGCTGTTACATTTATTATGGCTTTGCTGCACTAATTACTATAAATTGCAAGTAATCGCTATGATGAAAGCAAAATTTCACATGAAAGCAATGAGATATGGTGATGTACTTGTTACAATTAGAAAGTATTCAGAAAGCAACAATTCAGAAAAGCTGAACAAACAAACAGGGAAAAAAGAAGAGAAGAAAGCAACAGATCAAAGATTGTAGGACATATCTCCATCTAAGAAATGGGGACAAAACTTCAGACGAACACTGTGTATCCTCATGCTCTGAACTAACATTATTAATTGGCTGGATACAACTGATAAAGAATGATGATTGATCATCAATCACTGTACTCTGCATGATCAAAACTGGCAGGGGAATGTAGACGAAGGAAGGTTGGCAACAGTACTGACAATGACAGAACAATGGCCGCATCCGCATCTGCTTTTCATGTTCATAATATGTTTATTAACTTTTGTGAGAGTGTGCTCAAGTTTAGGCAGATGAACTTAATGGTGGTTACTAGTTCTCATTGACTCAATGGAAATCATGCAAGCACCATTACTCACAAGGCAATGTGGTTGAGACCAATTTTGTTATTAACTTAACTTTTGTTTTAGTTTAAACTAACTAACTATAGATGATGTATAGAAAATTTTATACTTTTAGTTTTTATGATTTATTACTTTTATTCCAATGAAGGATAAACATCATGATAACACTGCTAGAAAAATTCAAACCATCTGCAGGGGAAGTGAAATTTTGAACTAAAAATTTTGTTTGGCTAAACCAATGTAAACAGTGAATCAAAATTCACTTAATTGCATGAAGCACATTTACAGCAGAGTAAAACTTATCTTAAGGGTGGCAAATAAAAATTTTTAACCTCACAAAGATGTATCTATATATATATATATATATAGCCATCTTAAGAAAGCCGGAGAGAAGACATCATTCTAATTGAGAAGCCAACAAACAACTAAAGGTGACAGGGAAGGCTCTTTAAACCCGTTTAAGCCTACAGTTTCTATCTTCACTGATGCATCTTGGATCAATGATACTAGCCCTGCCGGCTTAGGTTTTCTAATTACCATTAACGACAATAATCTTTTTCTAGCAGGTTCTGTAGCTGCCACCTTGGACTCCCCGTTGCAAGCTGAAGCTGCGGCCATGATCTTGGCATTGGAAGAATGCATCAATCGAAACTGGTGGCCTGATCACATTTTAAATGACTGCATTGGCCTCATCAATCTGTTGGATGATTTCCAAATCTCAGTGGCCTGGCACATTGATTTGGAAGCTCGCCGGCTTCGTGCTCTTTTTCATCAGCTCCAGAATCCCTGTCTAGAATTTATTAACAGAGACGATAACTTGATCGCAGATGCCCTTTCCAAGCATGCTTGCCTCAATCCTGAGCTTTCTCTCTTTGCAAAAAGGATGCAGTTGCCTTTCTGGCTCTACAAGGCTTGTTCCTCTATGAATATTGTCTTCTAGCTTTTAGTTTCATATTTTTTTCTTTTTTGAGCTTCATGATCTCTTTCAAAAAATAAATAAATAAATAAATAAATAAATAAAGGTGACAGGAATTCATCATATTGAGAAAAATTCCCAATTGACAATTAGTCATTATAAAGCAAAATAAAGAGGCATTTTCCTTATCAAGCACATAAGTGAAAGATTCCTCATCCATAAAAGCACATATTTCAAACTATTTGAGTAATTTTGGCCGCATGTTAAAAAAATAGCACACATCAAAGGAACAACCATTCCCTGTTACAAATTATGTAAACAAACTAAGAAAGGTATTTTCCATTCAACTTTCACTTGTCAAAACAGTCAAAAGCTCCATAAGATACAATATCAGCGGAAGACATCATAATTAGAGTTGTGAAAATAACATCAATGTAAAGATTACTAGGAGTTAATGAAATGCTACAAATCATTAATGGCTCATATATATCATGTTAAAACAGCAAAGTTAGTCAAGTTTTGGTAAGCCTGGTTTCTAAAATCAAGAAAATGAAATCTTCCATGGCTGCACGCACGCTTATGTGAATGAGGGGAAATAAAGCTTGCTCCATCATACAGCGCACATCAAAGAATACAAGTACATGAGAAGCTATTTAACCCTTCAACCATCACCTGTTACATGTTGAAAATAAACAAAATATAACTGGCAAAGTAATGATCATAAGATATTCTAATTATAATAATTACTATAGTATTTTCTTTTTAAATCACTTTAGGTATCAACCAATTACATCATTAGTAATATGGGTTGTTTAGCATAATTTGGAAATTAACCAGTAGATTGCAGCTGCTAATTGTCATATCTAAGCAAGCATACAAACTTCAGGCCTGGACTCCATACTAGTTACAAAGCGAAAGTAACAATAAAGCACCATTGCTGCTGTTCACCACATGACAATCTGACGCAGGTATTACAAGTGCCTTAATAAAAGCAAATGGAGTTCATATTCCAATCCTGAAGTTAAAATGCCGAACAAAATATTCTATTCGGCATAAAATTGGCAATTCAATCCAAGATATTAATATTTAGCAAGAGATAATTGGGAGACAGATTTCCATGAAAACGAAGATAACATGGACCAAAAGATGCTATATTACCTTACACTCTCATCTCAAGGTCAGGCACAGCAGCCTTCCTTTTCAATCTATTGTCACTCTCAGAATTTGTTGCAGGCCTCATTTGTACATCCTCCCCAGAGCTCATTCTCTCTGCACGTCCACTACCATCACTTTGCTCAGCAATTTTCGTGCCACTACCACGATCACCATCATGAGCTTTCAAACCCAAACTTAAATCTAAATTGGTTTCCTTCACCTCTTCAGTGGATGACTGATCCTTCTCTGAAGCCTGATAAAAAATAGGTAGTGCAAGAACTCAAACCATCTGATACTTGTATCAATTCTTTCATAAGCTATTGGGCATGGTTAAATCCCAGTTGATGCTGTAAGAAAAATCCCACGTTTGGTTATTTGAATCTATTATGTTAGACTGATAGGCTCCTAATTTAAATCAAAGCAAGTTAACAGCAATGAAGCTCAGGCCACTAACATAAGATGACAGTGAAGACTAATGAATCAAATGAGACATGAACGAAACACAAATTTCAAAGCAGAGAAGATGCTAAATAGATATTGTATATGAAACAATATCCCTACCTGAACATCTTCCATTGCAACATCATTCATATCAGGTTTGCTATCAGAGCCATCAGGCTGGCTTGAATGCAGAGACGGATTGCCATCATTTGTCTTACTCTCATCATCCATCTTCAAAGTTGGTTCCTGCTTTTGTTCTTCAGCTATAGAAACCTGCATATTTATGTGCTTCTCACAACAAAGGAAAAAAAAGCGCTCCAATTTAAAATGCTCATTAAAGTATAAGTACTCAATTATAAGGAAAGATAGTGCATCTGAACAAGTCTGGAAAAATGCAGGGAAAATTGGCATGAGCAGAGGAGCAACAGAGAATAGAATAATTTGAAATTTGAGTCATAATTATTATGGCATTCACCAAAACCTAACTGTTGGCATAATTGGAAGAAAAAGATTTTTAACTGTTTTTAACCCATTCATTGAACACTCATGGTTGCGTTTGGCAACTGAAACAGGACAATACGCACATGACAAGACAGAACTGAACTATAGGGAATAAACAATTTTATTGTTCTAGTATATATTTGGTAAACTTGGGCTGAAGAAAAAATAAAATATCGAAATGTCGCTTATTTCCTCAGCATGTTATAATTATGCTTAGCATATGTGCTACTAAAAAATTTATAATTTTTTCCATTCCTCAAAAATACACCAAGATTATGATATGCATACCCTATAAGGTGTATACCAAAAATAGCTTTGTTTTCCATATACATCCTTACATGCGCTCTAGAAGGGTAAAAGAAAAAAAAAAACTATACATTTTAGGTGTGTATTCAAGGACCATGCCTGAGGAGGATGCATAAGTAATTACAATCTGAAATGTATAAAATTAGTATGTAATTAATTAACATTGAAATAAGCTTTCACAAGTGTTGATTGATAAATACTAAATACAAAAAAAAAAAAAGAAGAAAGGGGTATAATTGGTAAACTTTTATTGTATGATCAGACAAATTTATCCACAGGCTAGGATACGGCAAAAATCAAAGCTTTTGTCCAATGGGACTCACAAACTGTCGTGTTCCATATACAAACGACACTTGGAAAAAAGCAGTCATTTGTTTTGTTCAATATACCCACTGTAGCAAAATTAGGTAGGACCCATTAATATGGTTCACTGGTGCTCACTCTAATGTCACTAGACACACTTTCACAAGTTGTCACTCAAAATCATAGGATTTGAAGGGATGATATACCAATCATAACAATGTGGGAAGAAGCTGGTTCACTATTTGGAAGCACTAAATGGGACTACAACATTTTTCCCTAATAAAAATATTAACAGAACATCAACCTACATGTTATCAATTTATCAAAAATAAAAAAAGGAGCCTTCCAATGTACAAACTACAAGCACAACTATTGATTCAGGTTTCACATACGCACTAACAACATTCCATGGCAAACAAAACACAGGCATTTTAATTATCCCACACACCAAATTATCAAGCATTAGAATAGTAGTAATCAATTCCTAAGCATCAATATTAAAAATCCAAAAGAAAATGCTCCCTAGGTACCCCAGCATTAGATTGCAGCAAGCTGATCCATAATCTATGCAACCTCAAACTAATGTCCTGATCTAAGTGCATATTCAAGCTCTCATTGCAATTATACCATTGTTGTTCTATCAATTCTGGCCACCCCGAAGGTTTTTGTAACCTTACAATCACAAATTTAATTTCCCTGATTCCGCTATCAACTGACTATGACATTCCAATTGCTGGATATTTCTTTTAGAATACATTTTCTTGAATTATCAAAGGGAATACTATGAACAATATCATAGTAATAGCTGAAGTAACACATGAAAGAATTCACATTTTGTCACTTTTAGGAAGTATTTGCTATAAATCTAAAGTTCCATGTACACAATCGCGCCAAAAACAGAATCAAAATCATAGAAATACAACCTCTTTCCGATACTCTAAGATCAGAACCTTAGAATCCACAACTCAAAAACCCTAACTTTTGGGGAACATCAGATGGGAAAGCCAAAAACCCAATCAAAACTAGCAAGAGAATCAAAATTCGCAGGAGAAGAGCAAGGTTGTATCTTTCTCACCGGGACATAGCGAACCTTCCGCTTGGGCGTATCATCTGCGGCCGGCGTGGTGGCGGCGGAGGCGGACCCGTTGGATTGGGAGGAGATCGGAGCCCATTTATAGACAAGAAGGTGGGAATGATTGTTGCTATTGTTGCCATTGCCGTTGCTGCTATTATTAGCGGTGTTGGCGCTGGCTGGGGAGGCGAGCGGAACCCACTTCTTCTTCCACTTCCGCACCGGCCCACTGAACACCGTCGCCGGCCCATACCTTGTTGACGACCTCCCCAGCCGCGCCCCAACCCCCTCCATTACCGCCGAAGAAATCGAGCTCGACGGCAGCGAGACTGAGAGCTGAGGTTAGAGAAAGCAACGAAGGAGCAAGCGAAATTTTCTTTCGAGGATTGGGTTGTTTAATATTTACGTTTAGACCCCTGGAAAGATATATTTGTAGATAACCCCTTCACTTATTTTTTTATATTAGTCTTTTACTTCCCGGGACCAAATCATCATAAAACACCAATCTTGAGGCAAATGGAAACAATCTAGAAAGATCGAAGTTTATTCAAATTAAGGATTAGTCCTTGAAAGGATAAACTCTTGTGTCTTGGAACCCAAGAAACCTTGACAAATATCTATAAATACCCGCGAAAAGGGACTTCATCTTCTTCATTGAGAGAGAGAGAGAGATGGAGCTTCCCTTTGAGTTAATAAAGAAGTTTTCTGGAAATGGAGAGAAGAAGATGGGAATAGGAGGAGGAACAGAAGCGTTTCCAGGGCTGGGAGCGCATTGTTCATACGAGGATTGCTATCAGCTTGATTTCTTGCCTTTCAATTGTGATGGATGTCAAAAGGTATGTACTTTTATGGATTCAGGATTTGGTCTTTTTGTTTGTTTGTTGTATGAATAATTTGATGTGAGATGTGAATCGTGGACAATCTTGTTTTTTGGTTTCAATTTCGCATAGCAAAAGAATCTCGCTGTGGATTGGGAGGTACCATGACTCCTTTGATCAATTAAATCTAAATTAAGAATTAATTATTATTAATTAATGATTTAGGACTCATCTGGATTGACTTGTTTTAGGGTTTATTTTTTGTGTTTGTGGGTGCTTCTGTAGTAAATCATCTAAATTCTAAAGAGAAAAGTATTTTACTCAAAAACACTTTTATGAGAAAAGTGTTTTTTTTTTTTCCAAGAAATCAATCCAGTAAATTTTATATAGTTTTAAAATAATCCTCCCCGGTCAGAGGTTTGTTGCTTATTGCCAAATTTCTCATAAAAAATAATTTTAATATGATATAGGAAAAGAGGAGGATTCCCAAACCCTAAATTCTAGTAGATTAGATTTGGCATTGGTCTGTAATCCTTGCTGTTCTCCATGATAAGATGCAAATATTTATCTCAAGATTGATTCATGATTGTTTTCTTTTCATAATTTGTAACAATGAAAGCTGTTTTCTTGTGTTTCATTGGATGAAGAAAATAAGATGGATAAGCAAATGAAATTAAATTCAAAAGGATTCTATGATGTGTCTCCTGCCTTTTACTGTCCTTATCAATTGAGTTGATAGCCATAACTGTTAGACTATAATTATGTTATCCATCAGTAGCATAATAAACTGACTCTTAAAATATATTTGTGTTATTACTTTCTTATGTCTTGTTGAGAAGAAAATAAGATGGATGAACAAATGAGAATAACCTTGGGGGAATTCTGCCATGTTCCGCTGGTCTACTATTTATCTTATGACAATTTTGTGTAACCAATTAAACACTTACTTTGGATCAAGTTATGACTGAAAAATATGCCCATGACTTTAGATATATGCATGTTGTAGTTGTTTCTTTTATATTTGGTTGAATGAAGAAAAAGTGATGGATGGATAAATGGCATTAAATACATTGAACTTCTGCTATCTGTTACGAGTATGTTACCATCTTATACAATTTTCTTCTAACCAACTACCACTTATATTGAGGTCAAGAGTTTAGTTGATTGTAAATTCAAGAATTAATTTTAAATTCAAGAGAACTCTACCATGTGCCATTAATCAGTTATTATCTTATATCCCTTCCGATCCAAATTATTAATCACATCCAAGTTTTGAATAAAAATTAAAGGTGCTATTAAAACTCCTAAAATTTAGAAAGAAGTTCTTTGATAGGACAATTTAACCCTTATATTGGGATCATTGACTCCAATTAATACACACTCTCTATTTAATAAACTTCATGAAATAAAATGAGTAAAATTGGAAAAATTATAATTAATGCTTGTAAAATTGCTAAAAGTGATTTGATACAAAAACAAAATTCCTAAAGTGACAAATAATTTGGACCAGAGGGACCACAAATTGTGTTTTCAATAACTGCGAACATTGAGATCAGTTCAAGTTTGAAGACGTGATAGCAGGATAGATTCATTATTAAACACATCCATTGTAATCTATTTGTTCGTCGACCCAGATTGATCATTCTTTTTTCCTCCTTTTCCCTTTTTTCCTTCTTCTAGTTAAGACATAAACATCTATAAATATATAGAAACTTGGTATGATAAAACAAATTAATACAGAAAGCGGCAATATATATGACAACACTGTTATTTCATGCAGGTGTTCTGCCTGGAACACAGGACATACAAAGGGCATGACTGTCCAAAAGCAGAGCAAAAAAGCAGAATTGTCGTCGTCTGTGAGGCATGCACTGTGTCAATAGAGAAGAAGACGGGTGAAAAAGATGAAGCCATCCTAGAACGGCATCGAAAGGCCAGGGAATGCGACATTACCAAGAAGCAAAAGCCTAAGTGCCCGGTAAAACGCTGCAAGGATATTTTGACCTTCTCCAACAACAGCACCTGCAAGTCCTGCAATCTCAAAGTTTGTTTGAAACACAGGTTTCCTAATGATCATCAATGCAAGGGCTCACCTGTTCACTTCTCAATTAGGACCAGTACCGATTGCAGAGACAAGAAGAATAGATCACCATCTTCTTCTTCATCAATTATTGAAATTTACTAATTTGATCTGACATTGATTTGTGTATTTATTCATTCACTGCGCTGTAAATCAAATTAGTTACAAATGTTTATTTCTTATCATTAGTTTGGAAATTTAAACTGATTACACATGTTTTATGATATTGATGTTGATTCAAAAAGCCTCTTGAATGTATATTCTTTTCAGAATTGTTATGGAGAGATGGATGTGCAAGTACAGCGTGCAAAATAAATGATAGCTTGATCAGATGTTTAAAAGGAATTGTGGACAAGATTAAGATTTAAACCTTATCATAAGAACAGAAGTTTTTAATTACCAATCTCTTCTAAACTTAATCATCAACAAAAGGGTAGAATATTTATTATTCCTTGGATATATATATATATATATATATATATTTTAAAAGGTGGATAAACCACTTCACATTAATGGAAAAGAAGATACAAAATATACCAACCACTAGATGTGGAAAAGTACAATAAAAGAACTACAAAACGGGCAGCAGCCCACAGGAACACAACACTCAGTAACTAGCCAGAGTTTGGAGCGTGCGCCTCGTCAGAGGTCCGAGTCTCACCAATATCCTGAGCACGAGGCCCAAGAAACTCCAGACTTCTTCTAACAGTACTGATGTCATCCTCCATCTTCGCTCTAGTACCCTCTGCGAAAGAAGAGCACCAAGATACAAGAACACGATCAATTTTCACAATAAAACAGTGAGCAAGCAAAACACTGGTATTAAAAATACAATCATTCCTAGCAAGCCAGATATTCCAAATTAAAGCTTTCGCTACTAAGTCTCCGAAAGGCCTTCTATCATGATGCAAACACATCCGCCACCGACCCCAAAGATCCTCAATTGAATACGGTATACCGGGTAGCCACAGAATAGTAGCAAAGTAATCCCATGCATGTTTTGCAAAAGGACAGTGGATGAACAAGTGGTCAATTGACTCAGTACCAGCATGACACAAGACACAGGTGTCAGTAGGCAACCTGTTACACCTCCTTCTCGCCAGATTATCCAAAGTCAGAATTTTGTTTTTCCACACAAGCCAATTGAAAAGGTTGATTTTTTTAGGACAACCCCTACGCCAAAAAAACGTGACATCGGGCAACAGAACCCCCGTCGATTAAGAAATTATAGAAGGACTTCACCGAGAACAACCCCGTTCCCGTTACATCTCCACCGTTTTTTATCCACTAACCTACTATCAACAGTCCACAATCTTACGCGAATCTGGCTGATCAATTCATTATTAGTAAAAGTGTGCTCGTTCAACAGATGGAGAAGCTCATGAACCGTACCGTTAGGACAGTGGCTGGCCATGAACTTCTCCGGCCACAAATTCATTGGAACACAACCCTCAATCCAACCATCTTTCCAAAAAAGAGTATCCTTGCCTGTAACAACTTTGTGGGTAAAGCAGTTCCTAAGAGCCGGCAAGCAGGACACAACCCCTTTCCAAAAGAAGGAAATCCTACCTGCCTGATTAGGCCACAAATTAGACCTTGAAGAGCCATAGTTGAAATGAATGACCTTAGCACCGCCCCAATCAGGATCCATCATGAATTTCCACCACCATTTTCCCAGTAGTGCCTAATTGAAATTTGTTAGATCCAGGATACCCCAGCCCCCCTGGTCTCTAGGTCTACAAAGATTTTTCCAGCTGACCAAGTGGCAACCCGGGTGGTCAATATCAAGTCCGGACCAAAGGAAGTCCCTTCTAATGCGGTCAATAGCTTTGATGACCCAGCCCGGTAAGCGGAACATGGACATCCAGTAAGTTGGTATAGCCGACAGTACAGAGTTCACCAGTCTAAGTCGACCGCCTAAGGAGATATGTCGCAATTTCCAGGACGCGAATCTACGTCTCACCTTGTGAATAATCCCTTCCCAATCTTGCTTACGCGGTCTTTTACCCGAAATAGGGATGCCCAGGTAGGTGACTGGCAGCAGCCCACGATTGTAGTGCAGAGTCTCTGCCGCCGCCCAATCAAGGAGCTTACCCACACGACTTGAGTAGAGGCAAGTTTTAGAGAAATTTGTTTCAAGCCCGTCATTCCTTCAAATAAGTATAAAAATCAGTTTTATAATCCGAAGATCCTCAAGTCCCCCTGACGTCAAAATCAGTAGATCATCAGCATAATACAAGTTGTATTTACTACCAAAACTAGTCCACAAAGGAACTCCAAATAAAATTTTGGAATTGAGAGCGTGGGTAAACATTGAGCTAAGAACATCAGCCACTAGCACAAATAAAAGTGGTGACAAAGGATCACCCTGACTCAGCCCTCTTTTATAACTAATGTACCCATTTGGAGTCCCATTAACTAGGATAGACGCTTTCGAAGAAGTCAGAATACATTTAATCCAACTAACCCATCTTGCCCAAAAACTACGGGCTTGCAGTAGATCAATAAGGAAATCCTAATCCACAAGATCAAAAGGCTTGGCAAAATCTATTTTTAAAATATGCCCTGGGAGATTACGTTTATGCATACTGAAGATCAGCTCCTCCGCCGTGGCAATGTTATCAAGGATGCACCTCCCTTTCAGAAAAGCCGATTGGTCCGAATCAACCAATGAATTCAAAATCGCACTCAGGCGAGTCGCTAAAATTTTTGATAAAATTTTTAAGGTGGAGTTAATTAAACTGATGGGGCGGAAATCCCCAGTCGACTCCGGAGACTCCACCTTGGGGATAAGAGCAATATTCGCCCAGTTAATCCTCTCCAAGTTCGCTTTCCCCCAATAGAAATCCTCACAAAGAATCATCAGATCTGATTTGATTAAATCCCAAAATTGTCTAAAGAACTGCAAGGGGAAACCATCGGGGCCAGGAGCCTTATCCTTATCCAGGTCAAAGACCGCCGACTTGTGGATATTTTCATTATGACATATTAGTTTTGTTTACTTTTTTAATTATCTAGTAGTTCTATTGTTTGGTAGACTTATTTTTCTATTTCCTCTTGATCAGCTCACATTCATTTTAAGAGAATATTTATAGGTAGAAGTTGAACATATTCACCATCTACCATTATCTTTCTCTTGAAAAATAATTACCATGACTATGGAATAAATCATAAGAAGGAGAAAACTAAGTGATAAGTCAAAACTAGAAGTATTTAACATGTAACTAAAGATAAAGATTGCATAATCCTTGATATTGGAATAGATTAATAACATGAAATAGATTGTGGTTTCTAATGCACAAACTTGCTTTCTATTGTGGTGTGGGAATCCTTGATAGTTGATATTGAAATAGATCACAAGCATCATATCTCACACCATGGGCTATCCATTAAGTATTTGAGCATTATCATACAATCCACTATGTCAAAGTGGATGCTCCCATATACTAATAAAACATGGAGTTCATTATTTAAGCAAAGTGGATGCTAATTTTTTTTTTGAAAAAATCAATAATAAAAAATTCAATAATTCTCACTTGTTCGGTAAAAGGTTCCATCAAATTAAGACTTAATTTTTTTACTGATTTTTTTTTTTAAATAATGAGAAGCCATTAAAAAAAATTCTGCATTTATTTTCTTATGATTTTTGTATTTTTTTATAACATATATGATAGCCAACACTTTTTATTTTTTGATACTTTTTTTTTATATAATATCTCCTGCTTCTTCCTTTTTTTTTTTTGAACAATTGATGTGGCTAACCATTGTGTCCATGATTCGCTTTCCACTATTTTATTTTATTTTATTTTGTTCCATTGAGGGAGATAGATAGAAAGACAAAAACTGTAAATTATATATATATATATATATATATAAGCCTTCTATTACAAACTCACTATATATATCCCCAACCTCTTGAGTTTGGCCCATAGTGTCAACAATAAAGATAATTTTCAATCTCTCATTGATACATAAGAAGGCCTATATTTTCATTGACCATCAAAGTTTGGCAATCTTTATTCCGAAGAAGGTCAGTAATTCTTTTGTATCATGTTGATAGTTCCGAACCATGTTAAATACTTTGAGTTGAAATCACTATGTTGGCCTGGTTTGTGTAGATTCAAGCGAATAGTAAGTACCGGTGAACAATAATAAAAAGGTTTGGAGGAAGTATTATTTTGATAATAATCGATATTATTATAGATAACTCATGTTTGTCAAAAAAAAAATTATTTTATATTTTTTTATAAAGTAAATAAATCATAAATTTATTATAAATAAAAACTATAAAAACAAAATAATTAAGCACCCTTAACAGAAGAAACATTGGGATAGATCACTAGATGTGCTTGAAATCCCTACAAAATATCAACAAAATAACTTGAAGTAGAAATAACATAGACATAACATTTGGTTGGTGTCAAAAGTCCGCATCGCTCTAAGCACAAAGCAGTGTGGCTCACTCTCCCTGAGGTTGGGGGTTCTTGGTAGGGGCACTCTCCTCTACACTAATAGATGTAGTAAAAAAGTCGAGAGATCGCCTAATAGTAAAAATCATGTCTCTAGTGAAGCTCTTGTTGAGTATGTGAGTCTGATGGCCCGGGTGCCTTAATGATATCTTAACCACGTTGCTTGCCACAGTTTGAGGGTGTGAGTGCCTCGGCAAGGGTCCCAGGCCTATATGGGAGTTTTTGACTCATTTTTACTCTTCTTCATGTAAAACCATCTCTATTTTGTAAACCGTATTTTTTAAAAAAAATTATACTAATGCAGCCGTGTGGGTGTAGGTCATAGATTGACCAAAACAAGTAAAAGTTTTATGTTTTTGAGTGTGCTTGTTTTCTGTTTTGTTCTTGTCATTGCCCAGGTTTACTCTTGATTGCTCGATTATCAACAGCTCCCCTAGGCATTTCAGGTTCTATTTTCTTAGATTAAGAAAAACTCACATGATATCTATTTGATTTGTTTCTAATTTAATTAGATATTAGTTATTTATGCAGAGAACAAGCAAAGAAAATGTCAATCTCAGCAAATTCACCATGGAGAGGTTGTGCCACAGAATTTTCTCAACCAGTGACTGAAGAAGAAGAACAAGAAGCTCAAACTTTGGTTGAAACTATTTTCTATATCAATTGCCGAATTGCAACTCCACCTCTTCAAGACATTATCTATAGAAGTAGTGAAGGAGATTCAGATATTATTCATCCTACTTTTTATTGGGATATGACTCCATACAGAGAGGCTTTTCGAAGTGGATTTCAAGTAATACATCAAGAGAATACCCCAAATAAAAAGTTCTACAGTTTGAATCAAATTCAAGATCAGTTTAGAAATCTAGATTCAAGAATACCTGCACAGCATGTCTTTATCAGAGCCACAATTAATTGTAGCTGGAGTCCTAAGCTTGAACCAAATACTAGAATTCGAGTATATAGATATGAGATATATGCTCCAGGTGGTATTTGGATAGCTGCAAGTCTTGGTGAACGTCAGAGGATTCATGCTCAAGATGAAGTCTTGTTTGTTGCCGGCATTGCTCCGCAATATATACGTTGTGCTCAGCGTTTCAAGTTTATTTCTGATGAGAGGTAAACACTAAATTTTATAGTTCAGCATCCAAAAAATTGTCAATATACATAGACCATATCGAATAGTTTATAGTACGAAAATTGCTGATTTATTTGGATCATGACTCTCACTTGTGGAAAAAAAAAATGCATGCAGGTATACTAGATGTATAAGAGCAGATAATAAAATAAGAGTGAATGGCCGATTCAATCCAAAATCACACCCATTAGCACTACTCAACATACAAAGACCAATCTTCGATTGCATTGATACCGGAAATAATCGTAGATTGCCTTTAAGCACCAGCATTCACCCTGCCACTGCCTCGGTGTTAGGCACCATGAAATGGTACTCAATGGACGTGGCTAATGTTCAGAGCTATATCGATGCTGCATTTCGCTTGGCGTACAAAAATGAAGTGTATCTGTTCATGAAGAATGAATCCGTGCTTATCGATTATGCACCAGGTTCTAAAAATGACAGGATTTTGAATGGACCGATACAAATTTGCGATGGTTATCCATCTCTTAAAGGAACTGCTTTTGCAGATCATGGAATAGACTGTGCTTTCGGGTCTTACGAATGGAATGAAGCATTCATTTTCACCGGGAATCTTTGCGCGAAGGTGAATTATGCACCGCATACCACAAATGATATAATAATCAGAGGGCCTTTAAGTATTGCTGCAATGTTCCCTTTTTTCAAAGGGACTGTATTTGAAGACGGAATAGATGCAGCGTTTGAATCAAGCAGGAGATATGAAGCTTACCTTTTCAAAGAGCGGCACTATGCTCTTATAAACTATGGTTATGATTTCAAAATCGTGGCCATTCGGCGCATCATCGATGGCTTTTTTAGCTTCAGAAACACTATATTTGAAAGCGGAATTGATGCAGCATTCGCTTCACACAGAAAGAATGAAGCATATATTTTCAAAGGGAAGTTCTACGCCCTCTTCAACTTTGCTCCGGGCACAACGAAGGACTACATCATCGGTGGCATTAAAGAAATCCTCCCCAACTGGCCCTGCTTACATGGCATCCTGCCTCGCAAAAACCGTGGTCTTGATGTTTCCTCATCATACTTTAACTTTAAATCGAATCATCTATGAAGCATGAACCAGACACGCAAATTACAATGATTTGGAAGTGAATTCCCATGTTTATTTCAATCACAGAAGAAGAGAATGGAAACTGATGAAGAACTAATGACAGTAAATATATTAACTTAAAAGACAGGTGTTCAAGATACAGCTCCATCATCAATTTACAAACACAAAAATACACTTCCCAGGGATGTCCATAAAATTGGTAACTCAACCTATATATTGAGTAGAACAACTATTACTGTATAGCGCATCTTACAAAGGGAGTATCCACATTTTTTTTTTTTTTGCTTAAACAATTCTAATAACTTGATTTATGCACACAGCATTCATGGTAGATACAGATTACCCTTAGATGAAAGCGAACCGTGAGACTGAACCCAGAGTCGTGGTAGCTTTGTCGCTCTTGGTGAAGAGAGTGTGGGCATTACTGTATATGGCCACTGCATTGGAGAAGACCGCAAGAACGATCATGATGACCGATAAAATCTTATCCCACTTTGATGCTATCCCATGATTATTTCTGAAACAAGGGAAATAGTTACACTTCTGACCATTTAAGTACTGTAAATACAAGCTGGTGTTCAATGAAAGAACAGATGTTCAAAATACTATGGAAAATAAAAAACTTACTTAAGAGTAATTGCAGCAGGAAAGATGAATCCAATGCAGACCGCAGCAGTTGCACCGGTGAATTGGAAGGCATCCCATATGCTTGGTATGAAGTTTGCTAGCAAGAATATGACAGAAAGGAGAATCACTGAGAGTAACGCGAACCTACGATTATCGGAGGACAGAGGTCTAGCAGCAGGAAAAACGAGGCCATCCAAATTGAGACGAAGGGCATGGAAGATGATGGGGAACACGAGCATGAGATGAACTGCATAACTCACACGGACAACATCACTGAATACATTACTGTAAGGGATGCCAAGGTCTGAGTCAAAGTTCGCGAGTACATCATCAAGGGTGAATTCACCAAAGAGAAGGAAACCGAAAAAGCTTGTGGCTATGTAAACAGTAGAACACAGCAATAGTGATATTCTCACAATTGGTTTTATCTGCGTGTTGTCATCAAGCTCATTGTCGATGGTATGAACTGCAGAATCATATAGAACCTTGCTTAGGCTAATTGAAATCTGACCATAAGATAGAATTATTATTTGTTAAACACTATATTAGGTCTCATTGTCACAGATTCTTTAATTAGGTTTCAGTGAATGGCAACTATTTTTATTAAGATATCAACCAGTAAGGATATTTCACAGTAAGATAGAATTGGTACTTCTTTAACACCATATTATGTTTTTTTTTAAATGCCAGAAATAACAAAGAGAAACTGCAGATAATGTGCATACCATTGTAATGGCATATATATGCGGTGACAAGAACAGGAACTGCTGTGAAGAGTTTCCCAATTGATATCAAATTCGGAAGGTCAGGAAATAGTCTTGGCAATGCAACACCACCAGCTGCCAGTTTGACTATAGCAATTCCAGCAGTGATCACAACAAAAACCACTGCTAAAGCAACTGATAAGGCAGAGGTGTATTGCAATGAATCTGCAAGTGATCAAGGGCATATCATCACAATGAAGTTTCTAATTAATTCTTTTCTGATAAATATTAATCCATAGAGTACAGAATCAAGAAAATGATCGAAATCAACTTACCAACACGCTTGAAGCATGCTAATGGAGCAAAAACTAGAAGAGTTGTAGCAGTAAGAACAGAAGTTCGCCCAGTCCACCAATGTGCTCCAAACCATCCTTCCAAGACACCCGAGTGATGAACACCACTTGAAGATGTCCCAGAGAGCACATCACCTTCAAATAAAACACAACCAAAAGGCTTGGATTCATGAATATGCATAAATATTCCTTGTGCAGGTTATGAATTGTCATAACATGGAAAACAAAATTACCAATTTTTATCACGAAAAAACCCTAGTAGAAAATCAAATTCTGTAATCAACTATCATATAACAACTTTCAAGTTGCTACATCAGAGCACATTCACATGAGAAAACTTTTCTCACCTATACCTATGACCTCCTTATATATGGAAAACTAATACATAGTTTTTAGAGATATTATAAGCTAGATGTAGAACAAAAATAAGGTTGAATTTTTAATCAATTTGAAATTAAAAAATAACAACCAACACTTCAATTTCAAAAGCAGTACTCCTATGAACGCTTATCATAGTTGCCATTCTAATTTCACAACCAAAATCAAAACCAAGACAGAAATTCAGTCCCTCCAGGTCTATGCTTGGAAACATTAGCTAAGACATGTACTTTGTTCAATAACAAAAAAGTGCATCTATATATATATATATATATATATATATAATATTGAAACAATGTAAAATGATAATTTTATGAGTAGCATATAAAGCATCTAAGGATTGATATCAAATTCTTGATCAAAACAAAAAATTGGCACCCACCTTCAACAACTAAATCCTAGTTTCAAATTGTACCTCATGCAACCCAGAGAAAACCCTTGAGTCACAGTAACTAAGAGCTAGATGCAATGAATATGACAAAAATTCAACATCTACAAAAACCGGCACAAAGAAAACCATTAATATTTGTCAAGAATGACAGATACGAAACATCACAAGGTTTTAAAATCTTATCTGTGCAGTAACAAAAAAGATAAAACAACCACGGGCTATCAACATTAGCAAATTCATGACAATCAACACAAAATCTTTCACTAACTTAAAAACTCATGCTCTCGAAATTAAAAAACCAAAAAAAATCAAGCAGTAGAAAAATTGAAAGAAGTTTAGAGAATCTTTACCAATGATGATCATGTAGACAATCATCACACCAACATTATTCACAACAACACAAATCTGCAACAAAACCATCCCAAACCTCCCAAATGCATCTCCCATTACTCCTCCATATGAATTAGTCTTCCCTGCCCTGCTAAACCTCATCAACATCTCAATAGAAGCATCAGTAAGGAAAGCCACAAACACAATCATGGCCATCCCTGGAATAAGACCCAAGATTTTCATGGTGGCAGGCAAGGACATGATCCCTGCCCCAACAATGGTGGTAGATAGATTGAAGACACCACCAGCAAATGAAGCACTACTGAACTCACCAAACCCACCTTCTTCCTCCTTCTTGCTCGGCAACAATGGCGCCTTTTTCTCCACAACCCTGCTGTTCCTCCCTCCTACTACCATCTCCGGCGTGGAATTTTCGATTGTCATCCTCCAAGCAATTCAATCAATCCAAATTCTGCAGGAAAAAAAAAAAAGCAATCTTTTTTTTCTCTTTTTTCAATCAATCAACAAGGAAAAAACAAATCTTTGGAATAAAAACAACTACTAGGGTTCACAAAATCCAAACTTTACGATAAAAAAACAGAAGAAAAAGAGAAAAAAAAAGATGAAACTAACCTGAAAATCAATAAGAAAACTTCAAAGATGGAACCTTTTCCGTTTGGTTTAAGTAATTGAAAACGAAGCTTGTATTACTTTTAATCACGATGAAGGTATGAGCGACGATCAAAAAACAAAACTTTTTCTCCTTCTCAATCCATGGACTTTTTCATTCCTTTTCTTCTTTTTTTATTTATCTTTATATTTTACTTCATTTTCCATTATTATTTTTATTTATTAATTTTCTGGTTGTGTTTGTTTTGGATTTGAATGGCGTGGAGATTTTTTTTATGATTTGTGTTTTTTAAAAAATGAAAAAATAAGAGTTTTGTTCTTTCATATAATTTAATAAATAAATAAATCATAAAAAAATAAAAAATAAATAAAAAGGATTTTAATTATAAGCATTAGGACAAAAACATATCACACAACTAAACAAAGCTGAAATTATGCAAAACTACCAAAGTTAGTCAAATTACTCTACAGTGATAAGAGAAAAGGACGGTAAAACAATCATATTTTTGTGATATTTCTTCTTGTAAATCTCTTGATTTGAAAAAGTAAAAGTATAAAAATTTAAAAAAACTTATTTTTTTTTTTCTTTCATGATCAGTGAAGAGTATTCCTTAAATTGGATTTAAAAAAAAATCTAATATGTTTATAATTTCAAATTTGACAATGTTGTTTTGTGTCATTTTTGTTCTGACCTCTCTATTATTTTTATAATTAAAAATGTTTAATTTTAATTTGTTAAAGGTAAATCCTTTACGCAACATCATTGTCTAAATTAATTATAAGAGGATCAGAAATTTAAAAATTAATTGCCAACAACTCTAAAGCTTATGCCCACCAACCGTATCATATTAAGACACAGTGAATTATCTAATTTTGTCAGCAAATGTCACCCACATGGAAGTTTTGATATATATATATATATATATATATTGAAAAAAAAAGTGGATTTTAAGAGAAACACTTTTTCTCCTTATTTTATTTTAATAACAGAAATAAACTGATACCTTTAGCTCAGGTGATATTAAAGAATATAATTTAGTCCAAAATAAATTATTTGAATAAATTAAATGAAAGCACCAATGCTTGAATTTTTTTTAGCTAATAAACTCATATTGGAAAATGGTAATTAGATTAAAGTAAAAAAAAAAGAGTAAAACCAATTGTTTAATTTTTTTTAATCACAAGAACCAATTATTAGCAATTAAAATTATTAATTTTAATTATTAATAATTTAGTTTTGACTATGATCAAAATATCTTATTATACATTTTATTTTTCCTTATTCTTTAAAAATAGAATGGATGATGGATAATTTTATCAAATAAAAAGAAGTAGAAAACATGTTAAATACCGGCTCAAAGGTAATGCCAATGAAACAATTGTTTTAGGCCTATCTTTAGATTTTTTAATAATAATTTTAAAAACTTAAAATTTTGAAGGACTTTCAATAATTATTGTAATACAAAATAGTGGAAATTGCCAGCCGCTAAGTTTGTAAAATTGCAAAACAAACTAGATTAGTTTTCATGATCACAAAACCCTCCTTTTTAAAAGTCATGTTTTTCAAAGCACGACACTGTAGCGGATGTGAGCGGAGTGAGTTTCAAATTTTTTTGGGACGAAAATGCCCTTGCGTGGGAGTCGTGGTGACGACTATCTCGGCGATTTGAGAGGAAGTGGGGGTTTTCAGTGAGAGTAACCCTAGGAGGCAATTTATTGGGTAGTTTAATTGCTTTTTCTCGACTCACGTCTTGACTTTTTCCATTTCAGTATGTCTCGAAGTTGTCTCTGCGTGAAGCCTCTGTAATTAGCATTTCATCGACTTTTTCCCTTTCCACGGTATCTCGAAGGAGAAGTCCCCATGCTGACTAGTTGGCATTTCATGGGATTTCTGATCTAAGGTATTGAGTATGGTTTTATGTTAGCTGATTACATTCTGAAAGATTTTTCGGTTTTGTTTTGTGCTCATGTTTTTTTGTTGGAAGATATTGAAGTCTGCGGGGGATTTCTCATGTGAGGGTTTTTGTTAGTCTGCGAGGGAGATTTCTCGGCTAGGGTTTTTGTTTTGTTTTTGCGTTTTCGTATGTATACACTATCGAAATAGTTTTTCGATTGTTATGATTTGTGTAATATTTATAATGTACGTTTCCGTTTCGTTTGATATGGTTGCGATTTCTGAAATGAGGGTTGGCGTTTAAGAAATGAGATGTTCTGAGTTTAACATTTGTTGTCTCTGTTTAAGTATTCTCGTCTCTGTTTAACAAAATGGGTCTCGTTTAACATTTTATATCTCTGTTTAATAAGCGAGAGTTCTGAGATTTAAAAACCTTATATTTCAGCTTAAACTTTTTGTCAATCGTCTGCGAGGCTTGTGATTATGGCGGTCGACCCTAGTTAATGGGCGTTGCTATTTGACACTGGTTGTGGAGACCTTAGCTGAATTGAAAGTTAACATGACCCCTCGACACTGGGAGATTATTCGAAGGACACCGTTTGCAGCGTTCACTGAGTTGGAAGCCATATACGAGAGGGCCCTTCTTGATTCTCTTTTTGCAAAAGTGCGATGGTCGCGCAATAAATTCGGGATCGGGGAAAGCTGCTGAGTTTGAGACCTCGAGATGTGGCCCTCGTTCTTGAGTACGCGTTGCGATGGCGGCCAGTGATGGTCTTTCGGAAGAAGAAAACCGGTCGGGCGTTGAAGGGCGGTATCTATCAAAGACCTACGAGGCAGCGGAGACTCCAGTCAAAAGCACTGCAGGGTGCGACTTGTTCGACGGAGGGAGAAGAAGATAATTTTTGTCGAAACTCGATGGTGTACCTCGTGGGGACGAGTCCTCTTCCCAAATACATCATGCTCGGTTCGAGCTGGATGCGTTGATTACGTCGATGATCTACCGGCCGTGAGGGCGTCTGGCGTGGGAGCGCGTGACGGCCTGAAGTGGCTTATGGAGGATATTCCTGGCGGCCGCGAGTCGCAAGATAGATCTGTCGGGAAGAGACCAACCGAGGGAGTACGTTAAGGGTTGCTCGGTCGCGCTTAACGTCCGGTTTCTGGTGGCCGGAGCGGGGAAGAAAGTCATTTCGGCGAGATCCCAAGGATCTTTGTGCTACGGTGAAAGTACTACGGGAAGCAGCGACGGTGAAAGCGAGACTTAGTACGTCGCTCGATGGAAAAGAGGTAATAAATCATGAGACGATGTCTAACATAAGTCTTTAATGTTTAAACATTTTTTATTTAGCGTTTAACTTTAGTATTTACTCGTTTAACTATTATTCATAGCTAGTTTAAATATTTTTGTTCTCCGTTTAATTATATTCTATAACGTTTAAATATATAGTTTTTATAGTTTAAAATGAATGATCTCGGTGAAATTGTGTTGGTTTACATATGTTAGTTTCACAGTTTGATTCGTGAATCTTTGAAGAAGAAATATTTGTTGGCGCATGACCCAGCGGATGGATGCCATTGCTCGGGAACCACTTGCTCGAAGGCGGGGATGAGGAGGCGGCCCTCATCGTGCTTGTGCTGGGGCCCGTTCTCCTACTTCCGACCCAGCGCGCACGCATTCCTCGGCCAGGAGAAGCCTCCCCTACCCGGCGGTTGCAGCAACCCCCCTACCGCGACAGCAGCGGTCCCCGAGCCGTGGCGATCCCTCCGACCGTGGCGTGCCCACGGTGACATTGGGCGAAGATGTCACGCATGACTCTTATCACGGTCTCGTTGTCGACTATCCGAAGGCGGCGTGGAAAAAAACCATTGTTACCATCTTTCCATGTGGCGCGATGAGTGTACCCCGATATTTTTCAAGGAGGTGGGTACCATCGAGAAAGCAGTGACTGCGAGCCCTCTTGAATCCTGATACCTGTGCGAAAGAAAGAATGCGCGTTTAAAAGCGATCGCGTCTCTCTCCGCGATCGCCCTGACTGCTTAGGGATTTGTCTCGGCCGCCTTATCCACATGCAAAGCAAGCGGTCATAGCTTTGGAGATGTCGGCTGCAGTCGAGGACCACCCGGGCGTACTCTTTTTCCCAACCAAGCACTGCTTGTATGGTATGTGGACACCATGTTCCCATGACGTGTCGCCCGAATGTCGATGGCCTTGTCTGAGGGGCGGTCCTTGAGCTTACGAGATCACTCGTGCGCTAACCCGTTTTTGGGCGCTTTCGGATGTGGCGCGAACCTATACCACCACCGCAAGTGTGTGGCCGGGTTGATTGTCTTGATTCAAAAGTATTTTTGTTATACTCTTTTTGATGCGTGAAGGCGCCATGACATGACCATCGGCGTAGCATTCCACGATCGCTCCGATGTTTTTACGTTCTTTATGAATTTGAAGTCGAAAATTCGCTTTTTGATTGCATGATTTGAAATACGTCCACGAAATGTTAGACACCGTCAAAGCGTTGACCAATATCCAGCGACAACACTTGGAATGATCGGCGAGGGAAGGAAGACATCCCAGCCCGTCGGGAGTCGCCCATAGGGGATGAATGGGAGCACTCGCGAGAATCACGAATTCACCCTGACACTTGATCGAATGAAAAGATCGATATGTTAAGCGGAGAATATAATGTTTAGCGATAATGACAATAGTTAAGCGTTAAATTAAATACTTAAACAATTAACTAATAACGTAAAGGACTAGTACTGATATGTTAACCCGATGGCGGACATATTTAAACAATAATGACCCCGAGACAGTGAAATAATTAAAAGAAAAAGGAACTTCTGACGAGTAAACCTCGTTTTCATTAGGATTCGGCAATGGCGCATTTTTACGTCTCGGCGACAGAGATCGACTTCTGACACATTTGAAGATGGAGTGGGACGTGACACATCCGATGGAAAGTCGACATCGTTTTTCTATTGAGGCGAACCGTTTTTATATCCATACGGTGTGATGAACTTAACCACGACAAAGAGAAACTTGAGGACCCCATCGCTCGCGTATCTCGATTAACACCAATTCCCAAAAGTCGAGCCGTGAACATTAGCACTCTTCCCTCCCGTTGAATCTAGCAATACCACAAAAAAACTCTCCATAATATATCGATTCGAAAACGAAATCGTACAAACAAAAATGAAATGAAGAACAAAAGCGAAGGCGACGAAGAAGAAGTAGAAGATGTAAAGAACAAAGCAGCGATCGAATTGCAAACAAAAAAAGTCTGCAGTTGTATGCATAGAGGTTAGACTAGGCGTGATGTGATTGGGCGGTATTTTTCCCTCCATCCCAAGGCGAAAAGGAAATATATGTCATTGTCGCGAGGAAGACATGTTGTCGTCGATTCGAATGAAAGTTCTCAACTCAACATGAGTCTACGTGTAAGCGTCAAGCTTTTTATGTTTAAGCAGGATACGTATAGTGTTTAAAAATAACGGTTAGCTTTGTTTAACTAAAAGTCTATATCATGTAAATAATATGTTATTGTTTAAATTGAATGCTTTCATCTGACATCAGCGTTGCTAGATGGGTACCTCACGGGTCATTTTGTTTAAACATATTTACGTATTTTTCTTAAACACCGTTGATCGTTGTTTAAAGAGTAACTTGAGTATTGTTTAACTTTTTCTATTGTTTCTGATGGCGTTTTTTGTTTCCCAGTTGTTTTTACTAGGTCTCTGTTTAAATTTTGGAAGTTCGCGGTCCAAATCTGATTGTTTCGTTTTATTTATAAAAGATTTACAACATTTACAACATTCTACAAAGATTTACAACATTCTGCACATTTCTGACGTCCGCTCGGACTTTGGGACGCTCGCGACTCGACCCTCGTATAGCAAAACAAGTGTACATACGTTCGAATGCTCCGGCGGTTTGCATATACAAAGCGCATCGACTTGAACACGCAAAAGCGTCTGACATTAAAAAGGTTAAACAACACACATTCATGAAAAGCGACTATTAATCGATGTGTCGTGGTAGGGACTTAAGCGGCGATCACGATGAGTTAAACCGCGAGCGTAGCTGGGTTGTACTGGCGGCGTCGTTTTTCTTAGCGTTAACGAGAGAGTCTCGAGTGGTAAATGTCGAGCCCGTCTTAAAGGATGTTTTCGTGATCTCCCTCCTCAGAGAATCCTCCGCGATCACGCGATACGTAAAAACTTTCTTTTCTTACCCAGTCGAAATGCTCTCTTAATTGCTTTCCCGGTCGTCCAGCGTTGGAGAATCCTGCTGCATTGAGGCGATTATGAGAGGGACTTGACAGGCGAAAAAGATAGTTTAACTAGTTCGGTGATTACGGCTAATTGATTCTCAAGATAAGGAAGAAGGCTCACGAAACATCCTTTCAGATAGAGTGGTTGTCCGTGGGAAGAGGAGGAAGAGGAGGAGGAGGAGGAGGAGGATGATGAGGGCGACGAGGTGGTTGTCCATGGGGAGGGTTCTTCACGGTTATTTATGGTGTGAAGTCCACAGCGGTGACTCTTCGTGTCCAGAAAAAAAGTTAAGCCTGCGATGGCCGAGCATTGGTGAGTGAGAGCGAGCGGGTGTTCGGAAATTTATGTTACCGTGCATGAAATTAATGCCGTCATTAATTCTTCTGCGAGGGATCTCTCTTTCTTACCGCTACGTGCCACGTGCACGACAATTCGGATCGAAGCGAAAAAGATCACCGTTTCTGCGAGACTTTGAGAATTTACGTTTATGAATAGTTATACATGTAAAGATAATGTTAAAGCGGAGATGGGAAGTATTAAGCGGATATGACAATTATTAAACATATTAGTAAAATATTTAAGCGGATAATAGCAAATAGTTAAACATTATTTAAAATATACGAAATAGATAACCATAAGCGAGAAAGAACTTTTACAGCGAAATGAACTGCGTCGTAATTCTTGTTCTTCTAGTCGTAATACTAACTTTACAACCATAAGCGAGAAGGCAGACAATGGCACATGCTCGCCTCGACGATAAAATCGACTACGACTCGTTTTGAAGATGAAGTGCACTTGAGCCCGATCGATGGAAATCGATTTCATTTTACATTGAGAAACCGATTTATATATTTGGGTATGATAATGAGGAGAACAACAAGATGTAATATAACTCCTTGGCATTGTCTATCGAAACCCAAGCGACCCTAGAGGTTGAGCATGATGTGATTTGGTGCTTTTCCTTTCCCAGCATTTCGAGTCAAAAATGGGATTTCACAACATGGACCCATTTGAAGTGAGCAGTGGGGGGTAAAGGGAAGTTAAACACTACTGGAAGAGTTTCGTCAGTGGTGTGTAAAAAGTAGGAGGGGGTTTTTGGGAAGTTTTGAAAATTACGAGGGGTGAACAGTAATTTTCCCTACAAAATATTTTAATTTAATATTTAGACAATGTTTTCTAATTTTAGTTAACTTTTAAAATTTAAAGTAACATAGTAAGATATTAAATATTTTTATTTTAATGATTAATGAATCTCGTATCTTCTCTAACCCACTTTTCAAAATTCTATTTTGATCCTCTATAATAGTTTTTCTGCATTTATTTCTTCAAAATTAATATAATATTTATTTTATATTTTTAATTGTAAATAAGAGTTTTTGTAGTTTTTATTTGTTACCTTTTTATTTGTATGAGTTTTGCTAACAAATTTTAAATATTTTCTTCATCATAAGTTTAGTAACACAAAGAAAGATAAACAAACAAATATTAATTAAAATAAAATATTAATTAAATTTAAATTTTTATAAATTAGAAAATTTATTCTAAAATTCCATTTTAAACCACTGGTTATCTTAAGCTGTCTTTACATATATGATATATCATAAAAATAATATTTTAAAATTTGTTATTAATTCAGAATTTTCTAGGTACTTAGCATAGGAGTAAATGTAATTATATATATATATATAGATATAGTTTTATCCATCAATCATTTAAGGGGTGGCCTATAGTTGAAGTTATATTCTCATAATTATTCAAGCATGCGCTCAATTTTTTAAAGAGCTTCTAGCCTTTTTTTTTATTATTATTATTTTATGTCAACATGTAGCTATATTAAACGTGGCATGTTCAAACTTGCAGTGCTCTAGTTGTCTTATTATTTCAATAATTTGATTAATAAACAGAATTTTAAGAAAATCTCTGACCGCTGTTCTTTTTTTATTATTTTACAAATGTGATAATCACAATATATAATATTATTAAAACTAAACCGAATTGGTTAGTTCAACCGGTTCACGAACTGGCCACCAATTTGGTTCAACCACTCATATCAAATCAATTTTTTCATGAACCGCTATTGAACCATTTTTGAACTGATAATCGGTGAATCGATTAGATTGGACCGATTTAAAATTAGTTATTTTTTTTTTAAATGATAACCTATTGATCTTTCTACTTTTAGGGTAGTGGATAGAATAGGATATGGGCATGATAAGCTCATATCCTATGTTTGATGCGCACCGGATAAACCATTAGATAGCATTTTACCCTTTATAATATAGCTATATATATTTTTTAAAAATAGACTTTTTTAAATTTTTTTTCTTTAATGATTTACATATAAGTATATTTTAAATTTTTAAAAAATAAATAACTTATAAATAATGTCGACAAATATATAGATTTCAATATCACCAACTTGCAAAAATTATAGTTAATACCTATTCATTGGAAAAAATCATACACAAAATCATCAATATGATATAAAGCTAGAGTAATAAACTCATTAATGAAAAATAAATATATCACATTAAAATCAATTTGAAAAAAAAAATTATCAAACTAGAGAAATTAAAATAAGACATGATTAAAAAAATATATATTTAAATGAAAAATAATCTGCTCAAGCACGAAGATTGACGGGAATGTCTTTTAACCACTCTAAATGCGTAAAATCTTAGTGTTCTATCTAGTTATTGACAAGCTTCTTGTCCAAAGCATCATGTTTAAAAAGATATAAAAAAAAATACAATGAAACCCTACATAAGGGAAACAAACTAAATAATAGAGTAAAAAAGTAAATTTATTTTTTTATCATATCCTAATTGTTTCCATCCTGACTCTTCAGATTCATTATCATGTCTCCGGCATGATAAAGTAGGCCAATAGGATAAAACTATCATATCAAATTGGCACACCAAACAAAGGACAGTAAGTGGACATGATTGTCTATCATATTTTATCATTCTTATCATGTCCAACCTTTAATGATGATACTATTGCTTGTTGAATATAAATCACCATCTTTATTATTGTTTGTTAAATTTCTTGAAATTGTGATCGTTGAAAGTTTGTTAATTTATTTTTATATAAGAGTTTTTAATCACCACTTTTGGTTAAAAAAAACTTTGATTTTATTTACATAAATTGTTTGTGCTTTGTAAAATTATATATATATATATATATATATATATATATATATATATATATATATATATATATATATATATATATATATATATAAATAATTTTTTTATATGGTTTATAATTTATTAATTTCCCCTATTTTTTATTTTTACAAATATTTCATATTTTTTTGAAAATTTATTTGTTTTAAAAATATCAAATTCAATTGAATCGATTAGTCCAGCTGGTTGAATCGGGGGCTCAACTGGTTTTCAATCCGGTCCAATTTTTAAAACATTGGTGCTTAAATCATAAATTTGATCATCTAGCCTATGGACTATCACCCAGTGTCTTACGGTTCTATTTATTTATTTGGCAAATACGATAATCACAATATATAGTCAGGGTGTGTGCATGAATCAGAAATTTGATTATTCTGTTTGTGCAGTTTGTGCACTGTCATCTAGAGATTCAAGGTTTGAGTGACAAGCTCACACCCACAACTGAAGACTTATTACCACCAGTATCTAACGGGACTTGAATTCGGGGCTTTTAAATCCCCACATCAACATTTTACATAGTGAGTGAGTCAATACTACTGGGTTATGAACCCTTTCGCGCTGCCTATTTTGTTACAACATTACTCTCTGAACTGAAGAATTCCTAAATAAATATTTTTCTACATTTTTATAACTAATTGTGCATCATAGGGCTAAGGCTGTGATTTTAATTTTAATTTTTTTTTTTAAATGGCACGTTTCTTAAATAAATAATTTTTACGTCATATAAAGTTGCTGCATTATTATTTACTTACGAAAAAACATTTTTGTGGAAAAGGCGAAAATATAAATAAATCACTGCAAATGTGAGATTTCCCCCTTTTTTTATGGTTGCTCTTTCTCCATTGACTATATAAAATATTAAAATCATATATAAAATGATAAAAAAAATTATATCTCTCACACATTTTAATATCTACTAGTTAGGGTAATTTTTTGCATCAACGAATTTGCTTGGTTTGATGGAGATAGTGAAAAAGAAATTTAAAAAGACAACATGCGAAGTGTACAACTAAGAACCTCAAGTTTTAATTGATTATTATATTAAACTCATAAAAGAAAATATTGGAATGTATCATTTGATAATTTTAAAAATTTTGGCTAATCAAAAGCTAAAATTTTTTGGAACGAAAATGAACCATGTGGAACCTGTTTTCCAGGGCAATATTTTGGAACATTTGGTTTGAAAGAAACAAGTGCATTTTTACTCTGCATGCTTCGAATTCATTCTCAATAATTATTAAAATCATTCACATGTTTCTGGATTGGATTTCTGCAAGTTAGGGACCCGCTCCAAGTTCCGATGGAATCCACTCAAAGCTGAAGCGCTCGCTTAATTTCCTGAACGCGAGGCTGAATGGAAATACTAACAACAAGGAATAGTCACCACAAGAATTTATTGGCATTTTTGATAGTCTGAGTAGACCTATATTGCCTTCTGGCGGACTCTCTTCTCTCAGTTGTGTTTCTCCCCTTTTTATTCTTTTTTTTTCTTTAGTTGGTTGTGTTTGTTCTCTTAAAAGTGTTTTACCTTTGGTAAGGAACTCCTAGTGTGGTTTCCTGGCCTTCTGCAAGTTAGTTTTTTTTCTGCTGCTTTTGTTGTTCTTATTGTTTTCTTTTTCAATAAAATTACGGTTTATCTACTTAAAAAAACCCTGAAATTATGTAATATTAATATAATATTAATAATATGTGTGTGTTAAAAATTATTGATCTACGTTTGCTTGATCAAAGTATAAATCCACAAAAATTGTGATGTAGATCTTTAATAAAATAAATTAAAGACTAAATAAACAAGTTTGAATTTTTATTTTCTCCACCTCTTTGTGCACAACCAAGCGTCGTTGAAACTTGAAAGATGAGCCCTATCCCCCAACTAAATAACTTAGTATAACTTTTAAACATATTTTTATTACAAAATAAATTTTTAAATAAATATTTTTTTAAAAAATTATTAATATAAATACGTATTTATTTATTTATTTATTTATTTTAGATTTATGATAAACAAAGAGTTAAATTCAAACCCTACTATTGATGAGAGAGTGAATAAAATAACAATTATTTTTTTTCACAAATGTAAACAAAACATATGTCAGAACACACATGCGGGGAGTTAAGCTTTACAACATTTGTGCCCTCCACTAGCATAAACTAAAAGTTAAATTTTTTTTTAGCGAAAGAAATACTTTATATAAAAGAATGACATCAATAGATCAATGCATATTAACTATTATCATCATCTAAATAAAACGGCAGTAGATGATTTTATCTTTTTTAGTTGAGAAACCAACGGCTGCTTTCATACAGTATCTCTTCCGTATTCCATGAAGGTAAAAAATATACATAAAAACCAAAAATCGGCGAACTGAATAAACAAGAAAGAACATAAAGCAATTCCTCGGTGTTTTTATCAGTTAAAGAGGAAGAAAATTTTCTCTTCATTAGAGGAAGCTTTATAGAAGTGTAAATTCCTTCAACACAAGCTCAGAACATATGTACATGTAATCTACCAAAAATACCATAACAACAAACAAGTGGAACAACTTTATATCACAAAGCCAAACATTGAAGAAGCCAGGCGCATAAATTAAGAAAACCAATGAAAAAGAAATACAAAATGGCATGAAAAAACCTAGCTAACCTCTGCAAGTTTCAAGCCTTTGAACTTGTATGTTTAAAACAGTCAATGTTGCATAAGTTAACTGATCTCATCAACCTGCAAAAGTTTTCGCAAAAAATTCACTGAGTGTCGGAAACACAAGAGCAAGAGGAGCTACATTTGTTAGTTATGATACCTATCAATGCTCTTTCTTGGCTTCTCAGATTGGTCTGTACTATTCCTTGCTTTGTCTGAACGATCGATGCTTTTTCTCGCCTTTGATTTCTTATCTATGCTTCTCCTTCGCTTCTCGTTATGATCCCTGCTTTTCCGAGACTTCTCTACATGATCAATGCTGGGCCTAGATTTGTCAACTTCATCTGTACTGCTCCGGGGGAATTCAAGACAATCTGAGCTTGTCCGAGGAGCATCAGGAAGATCTAAGTTTTCTGCAGATCCATTTTTTGCTGCTGGTGTTTTCTCTATTGATAAGAAGAACTTTTTTAAATGACTAATGTATTCATGGTATAGTTCCAAATTACAATGGTTCCCTCCCTTAATCCAAAGAGGCTCGTACTTTTCTTTACATAGCTCCCAGAGTTGCTTTCCATGAGAACAATCTACAACATCATCAGCTGTTCCCTGCAGTAAGGGGAAAAGAGGTTTAAATTGATGATTTATTGGGTGGAAACATGCAAAGGACTTATTCTGGTGAAGTAATATTTATTTTTTAATCATAATTGCCAAATTTGAGTTAAAAACAAGATAGTTCATCCAAAATCAAGGAGCACTGGATTCTAATTTCAGGCAAATTACTTGAAGACTTTGACCCTAGAGCAGGGAGTGATATTGGGAGCCTTATAAAGAGGTAGACCTCACATGAGCAAAAGTGTTTTTGTATACACAAAGATTCAAACTAAATAACTACTTGCTTAAGCAACCCGAGCCTTGGAGCAACCCCTGTTTGTAATTTCAGGCAAATTTTGATTCAATTTAAAAGGCGCGGAAAGGACCATGGCTTTTTTCTTTGATTTTCAAATTTATGACTTTTATTCACTTATGATTTTGGCTCAAAGTACATAGCTGGACACCTATGATTATCATTGCATCATGACCAGGAGAACAAAAAACTAACTTTTTGATTCCGATCAGACTTATCATGCATACCAAGAACACTGTATAAGCATATCTTTGTAACCTTCTTAGAGATTAAACAACTGAGAAAAAAGTAAATATTTACAACCTCTTTGTATCGTTTATGTAACCAAACTAGGATTATACCAACAATAATAAATTTGGATGATTTGTTGTATCCCTGTAATGCATTATTAACAACTCTGGCGATCATCAGGTCAAAATTGGTGCAACATTTGGTTATTTCTCACTTTAGAATTACATATTAGTGGCCTTAAGTTAATTATTTTACAAAAGATTTCATTTTCCAATCAAAATTAAATTCAAAAATCGAAAACTTAAATTTTCAGCAAAGAACACGTTGTGTGTTGCCAACTAATTGGAGCAAGAAAATTTTGCACTTTAATACTAACATAAAATATTTTTCTTTGCAGCCTGCATTGCAAAACACATAGCTATATATCACATCCATATTGTGCCTTAGTGAAATTAAAGATAAAATGGTACAATGAATCATTCATCAAATATCAAGCTGTAGTCAAATGTATCCATATAAATGAATGCTAAGTGCATTTTATTAATATATTCTTTTCTTTCATTTTCAGTGCCTTGGTTATAAGATTGGCATCCTAGCAAGTAAATCTCATTAGAGTTTACACTACTTTCAACAGACGGAAACACAAACAAAATTTGAGGCATCTTCTTAAGAATTACTCAATCTTGCAGGCATGATGAACTACAAGGTCCAAAGCTTGTACTGGATTCTAACTAAATAAAAAGAAAAAAGAAACAAGCAGAAAGCTTACATGAATTACCAGCACTGGGCAACTGACAAGTGGAATCTTATCAATGTTCTGCAAAGAAAAGATAATATTTTTTAACCAAAAGATAAACACCAAAAAAGATTTCATTTACTAGAAAAGAGAAACTGGATACCTTATATATGTCAAACCAATATGTACGCTTGACAGGGTACATGACACGCAGACCAGATAAGATAGGACTATGTAGAATAACTGCTCTCAAACGAGGCAAACGAATAGCTAACTCCAATGTAGGGCCACTACCAACAGACTGGCCATATAAAATAATATCTTCTGCTTGAGTTCTGTATGATTCTACCAGGCATTGATAAGCTGCCTCGATATCTGCATAGGTATTCTGTTCGCTTGCCTGCATGTAGAAAAGAATGCAATATAGAACAATTGATTTTGTTTTAAGGACAGGATTTTTTAATCAAAATGCTAAGGAATCTAGAAAGCTACACTGACCTTACCAGAAGAACACCCATAGCCTGAATAGTCATAACTGTTTAACAACAAGATTGTTAAGGTTAGACAAGATTTCTTGTACAAAATCTCTAGAGGTAAGTAAAAAAAGCAAAAAGATGTCAATAGTTAAAATAGTTAAAGAAGAAGAAAAGAAAGAAAGAAAGATAATTACTGTAATTAACAGTGCCTAAATGTATGGTATATATAAGTTTCATATGATGGATGGTTGCAGCCTTGCAGGGCTCAGCTAGTTTAGGTGCCACCAGGAATATTGATCCAAACATGAGGAAAGAAGACAAGACCCAATAGTTACATCGCTGCATGAAATGTGAACTACAGCCACAAATTTGAGGTACTATAGCCAGATGAAAAGCTTTATCAGCAACTTAAAAGGCTGTTTTCTGATGACTTTTATCAGATGATTCATTCATATCCTGTACTGTTGCTTGTCAAGTGCTGCACAGAAAGCTCAACTAGGCTTTGGAATTAAAAGCAAATTGAGCGGTTTCAAGGTAATCTACGGGAATATAATTGATTCACGCCCTAGTATTAGGCAGCATAACATCTTAGCATCAGTTTCACTAAATTCATGATAGTAGTTTTAGAAGAAAAAAGATGGATAAAATTCAATATCCATCAATTGAGATTAAATAGGTAAGCACACACGCCCGCACACTTGAAATCATCAAAATCGAACTATATAGCAAAGAAAATTACTGAAAATAATATTTACAGCCATATCAAAAATTAAAAAAACAAATGCAATCTTCCACTCCATCAAAAAGCAGTAACTCCATAGACTTAATGCAGAAAAATAAGTATAAGCTAATTCACACAGACGACATCTTTGTATAGAGTATCACAATTCAGATACTAGCCAACAAAGTGAAGTTCAACATATCTAAGACTTTCACTCACTATGCCCATCAAATCACAGAACACCCATTTTCATAATTGAATTAAAAAAAAATTTAACATTTTTAGCCATTCTGAAACCGAACACAACGAAACATCATGAAAGAGAATAGCAGCAGGACAAAAAAAAAACGCAGCTGCATCAGGATTAGCTTCTCATACTACAACAACAAGAAGCATTCAATACTGAACGACAAGATATATTAATAAAAAATTAACTTCATCCCAGTCAAAACAATGGCATCATAGTCAAACGCTACCAAACAACAGAAAACAAAAAAAAAATTCAAGAATTTCATAACAAACAGATTAAAAAAAAAGGCGAGAAATTAAAACTCAACACCAAACATCAACATAACAAAGAAACCCCTAAAGCAACACCTAGTCAATCCAAAAAAACTCCAGAACCTCCCATCAAACGGAGCGTTAACAGGGCAAAGATCGAAACTTTCACAATAAATAGAGAACCAGAGAGCCAAATACGAACCCCAAGAGATTGACCCGAAGGTGCGCACTAAGCTCGCAGAAGAGATCATGCAACTGTCCAAGGTCAGCAGCGTTACCATGGGAATAGAGAACGGTGAGCTTAGCAGCAGGGTTCTTCACATACATGGCGACGATCTCAGTCCCTCTGTCCGTCGGCACTCTCGTAATCTCCACATCAGCTCCCTCCCTTTTGACCACGCCGGTCATCTCCACCTTACCGTTCGCCGCCTCCGCCAGACCGTACGACGGCGGGCTTGGCGGGAAGAAGGCGAACTTCGCCGCCATATTCGATGTCACTCCTCCCATTGACGAAGCTCTTGATCGAGGATTGGAGACTGCGATTGAGAGAGAGAGAGAGAGAGAGAAATGGGATTCCTTTCGATTTGGTTCTTTTGAATAGAGAGAGAGAGAGAGTGAAGGACGTGACTTGGAATTTCTAAGAAAAGGAAGGTGTAAAAGCGTAATTTATGAAATTAGAGGGACGTAAATGAAAAAAAAGTTTTTTTTAAAAAAAGAAGGGATGATTTTTTATTTATTTATTTAGGAAATGAGGTGTTTATTTATTGATTTTGAGATGAGATTTATATTTTTTTAAAAAAAAAAAATTAATAATTTGGGTGGGTTTTGCAATTTGTGAGAAAAAAAAGGGCGTACATGAAAAAATTAAGCTGTTTGGGAGGGAAAAGAAGGCGGCGGTGATTGAGAGATGGTGTTGTTGACGGAAATGGAAAGAAGCACGTGACTGCTTCTGGTGGTCACGTGAGGTTTGGATTTAAAACTGCTTATTTATTTATTTTGTCCGTTTGTTGTTCTCATGCAACTCATGAAACTTCTTTATTTTAATTTTTTTGTTGTAAGAAATATCTGCAACTCCTTATTATGTTTGAAATTTAGAAATTATTTTTTGTTATGGAAAAATAATAATTTTTTTTGATTAATTTATTATTACTTATAAAATATAATTATTGTCATTATTAATGACAAAATTTCCTTTATACTGTCAAATTATGTAGGGATGTTAAAAGGAATTTTTTGATTGAATTATATTTGAACATATATAAAGAAAATCTTCCAATTACTTATTATATGATTTCATCAAAAAATTATATTTTATTATAATTGAATTTAAAAAATATTACATGCCTTTGTTTAAAATAAAGAAAATTTTTGTGATTTCAGTTTTCCAAAATAGTAACATAAATTTGTTTTTTAGTTTTTAAACTATGTGATTTCTCCAACTAAAAAAGGAAAACAGATAATAAACACTTAAAAGTGTCAACTCACTGGGGAAAAATAGTCAATTTATTTTTAAAGACCACCATTTAGCATAAAAAACATGATTTTCAACGTGATTTTTGGAATTTAAATTTTTTTTATTTATTAAAATTTTGTCATTAACATATTTAAAAAAAAATATATTTTTTTATATTGAATATGACAACATCTAAATGAAACAACAATTTTATCCCTATGAGTTAACATTGTTAACGGCTTGTTAATGGTTTTTATTTTTATTTTTTTTGTTAAGTGGAGAAATCATATAGTTTAAAACCTAAAAAAAAACTTCTCTTACGATTTTGCAAAACCGGAAAACCATGATTTGTTTAAAAAAATTTCCCTAAAATAAATAACAATGCATTAGTGCACCTAATTATGGTAGTTGTGAGAACTTTCATTAAGAAATAGAATGTGTGTTCTAGTGCGATGATTTGAATTAGATGCTTCCCAAGTTAAACTTGCACTACTTATTATGTAAAGAAAAAAGAAAAAAGAAAAAAGTAGAGAGAATGATCCATTGATTAAAGGCTAATAGTTGTTTTAGTAATGGTAATCAAATCTTATCATTTTAAATCTTAGATATGATCCACTTGCTACTCAATCCAAGAGCAAGGTTTCATTTGTGGGATCCAGTGGCTCGTGATTAGACTTGTAAAAGAATTATTTTAAAACTTTTCAAAGTTCTTTCATGACTCATTGAAGGTTTTAGATTATACAAGATGCAATTTTATTAAAAAATAACCAAGCAATTAATAGCAAAAGCTCTTTTGCCCAAACATCACAAAGAATATTACTTTCATGACCATTAATTTTCATCATTAATCTAACTGCCCTTTTTTCTTTTGATGACTTTATATAAATATATACAAAGGACCGAAGGAGGATTAATTTCAAGAGACAAAAACTAGTGCCATGACCTTCCACTCATTGACAAATAAGGAAAGAACTAAAGCATGGTCAAGTTAGTAGCATATATAACTTATATATCTCCATGGGGAACATTCTTATGAGCTCACTTGAGAGCCAAGTGAGCATGCATATATATTCACTGTCCTTATCATTTAGTTGGTCTCCTTAGTTACTTTATCTTTTTCTTCCTTTTGCTCACAAACTCTTTGTCTAGAGCTTTTTGTGTTACATATTCAGCAAACATTAGTATTGAGTAGCTGAGCCATGGATTGGATTGTTCCCTATTTTTGTGGCACTGTCAAAGAGCTTTTCAGGCTCCATTGCCATGCTTTCATCTGTGGATGAAGAACTTTATGTACAAAGTTATCACACTAGTGTTAGGAGCGTGTTCCTCTTTCTCCTTTCAGCTTTCTGTTTGCTTTTGATGATATAACTAAATGCTAGGGGCAAAAATGTAAGACTCTGTGTGAGAGAAAATAATAATAATAATAATAATAATAATAATAATAATAATAATAAGAAGAAGAAGAAGAAGAAGAAGAAGAAGAAGAAGAAGAAGAAGAAGAAGAAGAATTTATTCAAAAAGAAGAAGAAGAAGAAGAAGAAGAAGAAGAAGAAGAAAGGCAAATGAAAGAACAGAGAAAAACTTAACCCCTTGTTTTAACTATCACCAAGTTACATTAATTTGACAAACTGTATTTATAACAAGAAAAAGGGAAAGCAAAATGCCAAGCCAAAATTGTGTAGAAACTAACAAAGTTTCTCCTTTATACATAACATATATATTGATATATATATATATATATATATATATATATATTTGTGAAATTTTAAAAAGTTTAAGATAGCTAGCTAGCTAGTTGTTGATTGGAGGCCTACGGTGTGCCTTTGATTGGTAGTCCTTGTTCAACATGTTGAAGATCTCTCTAGTAGCTTGCAAAAGTTTTTTTGTGTCCATTGTTTCAAAGTCAGGGCCAAGTGGAGCTCTCTTTGGAGTTTCATTGTCATTAGTTGAAGTTGCCTTTGAAACTTCTGAAGAGACTTGACTTTGATCACTCACCCTCTTATCCTAATCATTCAAAGAAAGTAAGTTGCCA
Organism: Dioscorea cayenensis subsp. rotundata; assembly: GCF_009730915.1. Classification (NCBI taxonomy): domain Eukaryota; kingdom Viridiplantae; phylum Streptophyta; class Magnoliopsida; order Dioscoreales; family Dioscoreaceae; genus Dioscorea; species Dioscorea cayenensis. The sequence continues at coordinate 6,743,575 of NC_052478.1, forward strand.
AAGCTAAGTATTTATACATATATATATATATATGCCAAAGCTAAGTATTTATACATATATATATCAAATAACATGAAAATATATATAGAAAGAGAGAAAGAGACCTTTGCAACTGTGTTTGAAGTTGATGACCCAAATAGCTTCTCTGAAGAGCTCTTGGCTTTTCCTGCAACCATTATAAGGACAAGTATTCAAATGGTAAAGAGAATTATTCCATGATTTCTTCTTTTAATTTCCATACATAAATGCCTTGCACTTGCATTGGCACTAAAGGAGTTAAATTAAAGCCAAACTTGATATAAACAAAGCTAGTTTTACAAAGAGATACACTTTAACATCAAGTGGTATTTAAAATACACTAAAATAGCTAACTAACTTACTAACTAGTTGTTCTTAGGGGGGTGAGTTTTTGGTGCATGGTAATCAGAACTCAAAGGTATAAGTCCTACAACCAATTTGACACTTGAGGGAAGTCCTCTATCACTCAACTCATACTTTATATTCAACTTCCCCTTCACTCCATGCTCACACTTTCCAACTCTAGGGTTTGCACCTGTGTTCATTTTGCTTCTCACTTGCTCCATCTCCTTCTTCCCTGCTCCAAGCTTCCTCCCCATTCTCTTCACCATCTCCTGTAAATATTAAAGTTTCAATAACCATATATAGCTTGTGAGTGTGTGTGTGTGTCAAGATTAAGAAACAAAGCTAGCTAACCTCATTGGTAGCATGTATTCCATGGCCTAGGGCAAGTAAAGAAAGGAAAAGCACAAGAAGAAGGCTTGTAAACCTCAAACACACCATTAGTATTGCAACAAGAAATAGCAACACATGCAAGAGGAAGAAGAAGAGAAGAGAAGAGAAGGAAAGGCAGTGTTTTATATTGGAGGAAAATCCAATTCCAAGCAACAAGTCAAGGCCAAGATTCCAGCACTGTTTTTAAATGTATGGTTCTGTTGTGGAGGATTGTAAAAACATGAACTTGGTCTTGTTGTGAGCTTGTCTGAAGCCATGCATATGCATGCTACGAGGAACAGCACACCAAACCTAGGGTTTATTAAACTAAACCCTATTCCCCATGAGAAGCATATCTTAAGGGCAAAGACTAGGGTTTTTCCTTTACTTTAGTATTGAGTTTGTGGTGTAAAGCTAAGAGCCCAGCTCTTGGCACTCATATCCATGCTAGTGGAGGATACCAATCTTCTTCATAGTGTGAAGACTTGGAACAAGAGTACATACTTGAACACACTGATCACTAGGGTTTGACCATAGTTTAATGAGTTTGACCATGTAACTATTTAGATTTAATTTTTCATTAATTAGTGAGGATTTAATTGAAGTATTTTTTAAGCTCAAGGGAATGCTTGGAATGTATTCAAAATATAATATTAACATATATACTTGCTGATTAAATTTTTTTTTTTTTTAATAAACTTGCTGATTTAATGGCACAATCAAAACTTTACTTAAATATTGGTTCAAAGAGAATTGAAAACCTTTTTCAATGTTCAAAATACCTTTTCCACACACACACACACACACACACACACACACACACAAAATTGGTTAGCTAAAGCACATCCGAATGGTGAAGTTTTTAGACAACTGTGAACTAAGATACTACGAAAATGGTTAGCGTGGTTTTCAGTGGTCCTTTTGTTCCAAATTAATTAAAATGGTTTTCCCAATGTTGGCATGAGATGAGAATTAAATATGAGCAGGTGATTAGAGGGCACATGGAATCACTAATTAAATGATTAAGAAAAATAAAAACCCTTATCTTTTTACTAATATACCCCTATATGTAAAATCTACTCAATTACTATACATACATACTACATACATATATATATATATATATATATATATTTATAGTCCCTGTACTTTTCTCTCTCTTCTCTTTTGGTCCCTCTACTCAGAAATGCTTCCGACTAGTCCCTCTATTTTTGAAAATGTGCCCACTTAGTTAAAAATACTCCCAATCAGTCCCTCTATTTTTAAAAATGTGCACATTTAGAGGGACTAAGTGGGCACATTTATAAAAGTAGAGGGACTAGTTGAGAGCATTTTTAACTAAGTGAGCACATTTTCAAAAGTAAAGGGACTAATCGGGAGTATTTCTAAGTAGAGGGACCAAAAGAGAAGAGAGAGAAAAGTAGAGGGGCCAATTAGGGTATTATACCATAAAATTTCTATTTACATTTATTCCTTTGGAGTTTAAGATTATAACAAGTCTAAGGATCTTTAGTCTAGCAACAATGCCCCCGCTACAAAAAAAACATATGTTGTGGGATGCTCATTAATGTCTGAATTTAAAACACGTTGAATGCAGTGGTGCTAAGGATCCTTGGATATGAGTGAGAGTTTGCACTCCCCGCGCTGACCTAGTGATAGTGCATGAGTGACTTGTATTACCTCATGTACGCACGTATCATACATGAGTTGGTCGCATTTCTTAAAACTATAAAATTTCTTACTTCTTCCATTTTGAAATGCAAGTCATTTTAGAATTTTTTTTATTCCAAAGTAGTTGCTTTTTCTATAATACTAATTACTAAGGCAATATTTATTATTTCTTTAATTTTTTAAGTTAAGAAAGGGTATGGTTTCAAGAAATGGGTTTATTTGATTCATTTCTTTTTTTTAAAAAAAAATTATGTTATTTTTTTTATTTTTATGCAAGATTTTTAAACAATTTGTATTTCAGAATGAAAGTAGTACCACAACTAGTTTTAAAAACGTTTCTAAAAAGTTGAAAACATAAAAAATGTTGTTTTCTGTTTTTTTTTTTTAAATATGAGGATTAATGTTACCAAAATTTTTGAAAACAAAAATAAAGTGTCAAACATGTTTTATTAGTTTTGTTTTTAAAATATAAAATTGAGAATGAAAAACAGGAATTGACAACAATGCCAAACAATTCCTTAGTTATTTGATTCATTTCTATTTTATTTTTTTTTAAAAAAATTAATATTGTTTTAAATTTTTATGCAAGATTTTTAAACAATTTGTATTTCAGAATGTAAGGAGTATCACAATTGGTTTGTGTAACATTCGAAAAATAATATAATTAAAAGTTATATCCAAAAATTTCTAGACATACACAATATTGAAAAATAGATAAGAAAAACATTTTTTTTGTCTTGGTCCAGATTTAGAAAAAAAAAACGTATGTTTGTTCTAAAAATAAAATCATCAAATTTAAGCTTAAAAAAAAACTCTTTTGCTTACTAAATGAAAGTTACATGTTCTTTGCCATGTTAGATATGATAGTTGAAGTGATATACCATATTTCTCATGTATATCATGTATATTATATTTTAATTACAATATATATATATAAGATAGATTACTCAAATTTCCAAGGTAGTACGTAATTCAAACAGAAACTACACATCTTGAAAAATGTTTAGGGGGGTATACATGTAAAACACCAATGAATCTTCTTCATTAAATTAAAGCTAATCAAGTTGTAGTAGCTTAGGGTTTGGGAAAGTTTAGAACACGAGGGCGTGGCACCCAACCATCAACCCATGGGTCATCCTTTGAGAACCGTGTCCAAAAGTTCACAAAGTCGGTTCAATGTCGTTAAAGTCACTGATCAAGATTTAAGAATATCATCAAGTTAAATTCATTCTAAACAAGTCATTAATTACCTAAGAAGCAAAGTTAGATGAAATGTTTGTAATTAACTGTACTATAATGATGTGGAGTAAAATATTGATTATTAATTGTATTTGTTGGTGAAAGAGGAGACTAATCTATCATTAATTTATTATGGTTATTGTTTATATTTATGACATAAATTAATGTTAATACAATATAACTTGTTTGTGGGGGCATTCAAATAGTTAATGCATGATAACGACTCTCTTTTGTCAGGTACCCGATCATGATCTTTACAGAGATAAAAATTGGTAATATAACAGTCATGAAAGTTTATATAAAAGAGGAGAAAATAATTTGTCCTTGATTGTTTTATTCTAAAACAAATATAACTTAGAAACAGTAGAACATCTTATGTATTTATTTATTTGATAAAAATGAATAAATGATAAGTTTGTTAAATTAAAAAAATCAAATACAAACTGGTAAACAAAGTTAAAAATAATGACAGTTTTGGAATTAGATTAGAATTTTAAAGATATTTTTGGAACATGAAACCAAAGCTATACTTGGAGCTAACCTATTTTTATATAATCTAAATATTAATTACATTCATAGAGAATACCTGTTAATTTAGTTTATATTTGATTTGGATCTTTCATATGGTTTTTAGATCGGAAATAAGAGTAGATCGAATTTAGGTACCAAAACTTAATTTTTATTTTTTATTTTATTTTTTTTTATATCTTGGAAAGAAGAAAATTTAAATAACTAGTAAGGACCAAGTGTTTATGATATGGAGTAAAATGAGAATTTAAATGACATTTTAGTACATAGTAAAACAAAACAAGAACATGTAAAAAAGAATGTATATATATATATATATTTGATATTTTAACACTTCATTTCAATTGAATTAATGTATATATATGGAGGTAAAACAAATAATTACAATTATGATGTTCATTATTGTATTGATATTAACATAAAACTCCTCAATTCATATAAAAAATAAAAATATCCCACAAATCGCAAAATAAAGGAATAAAAAACAAATTAAAATATAAGAAACTCACAAATTTTAGATTACAAAGGAGACAAGAGCTCTCAAGGAATAATAATAATAATAATAATAATAATAATAATAATAATAATAATAATAATAATAATAATCTATACATACTATTAAAGTAGATGTATAATCGACTCCGAGAGCATTTCAAGGAACAATTTTAAATTTTTTTTTAATAATATTTAAGTTTTTATTTATATTACTTATAATATTAATAATTGAAAACATTAATTACACCTAATTATTTATGTAATAAATGTCCATAAGCCCTTTGAAATCCAAAGTATAAAATAGTTTATATGGTAGGAGTTGTTTAATTATATTATTTTATATATGATATTGCCTCAAAACTCCTCACAAAATTTTAAAATCTCGGATGCGAAGCCGGGAAAAATGCTTAGTAATAATAATAATAACTACAAGCTCCCAATTTCAAGTTTTGATTGTGGATGATGGAGAAGTGAAAATAAAAAATTGATGTGATAATGGCACAAAAATAATTTTTTCCATACCCTTAATTCAGATTAAGCTACTTCTAAGATTAAGGTGGAAGTATCTCAATATGAATAAATATCCTTATTCCCCAAAGCATGATTAAGGATGGCAAAGACGGTGCCTACAAAAAATATAATACTCAAATCAAACATGCTTAAAATTCTCAAAACATAAATCAGCTGTCTCAAAACCTTTCATAATTTATATCTAAATTCTCAAATCCCATCCCATTAATTTAATATTTAAATTAGAAAAAAATCATTATATGTCTTTACAATAGTAATATTGATTTATTTCAAGTAAAATCATATTCGTAACCTTAATAATTTTTATATATCGATCTTTGAATTTTTTTTAAAAAAATAACTAAACAAATTCTTATGTAAGTAAAAAAAAAATTATAAATTGTTGAATATATGTTAATATCAATAATTACAACATCTAATGTATTTATCTTGTCAAATTCTTAAAAGAAATCAACATTGACCTCTTAAACTCTATAAATCATGATTAGACATTGAAAAACTAATAAATATTGTCAACTAATCAATACAAAATAAGATATTGAAGCAAATATTGTAAGAAAAACTATAGTTTTGGTTAACTTATATAAAATTGAGAAAATAAAAAATACCTAAAATATTCAAAAGTTCAAATCCCTCACTCAATGAGAAGAGAGATTATTATTTTTTCCCCCCTAAGTTTGAGTTAAATATGAAAAATCTACAAAGTTTGAACCATGGATATAATAATATAAAAAAGTAGAAGAAAGCTAGGGTTTAAATTAAGGCAATATAAAAAAATAATAGTAATTAATTAAGTATTTTGTAAATAATAAATATAAGTGGAAATTGCCAAAAAAACCCCTAAGTTTGCCATATTACCAAAAAAAACCCCCCTAATTTTGCAATCCCCAAAACCCCATTTCTTTTACACTCCATGATTTTGAAACCCCCAAAGTATGTAACGGTGGTTAACGGAGTGATTTTTAAATTTTATAGATGAAAATGCCCTTGCACGGGAAGTCGTGGCTGCAGCCACTTCGGCGATGTGAGAGGAAGTGGAGGGGTTTTTCTTAGGGCTACAACCATTTGAGCCGTTTGCTTGTCTTCTCTCAACTCGCGTCTCCAACCATTTTTGCGGCACATCCTCTGTAAAATTCAGCTTTTCCCTTTCCACTGGTGTTTCGAAGGAGAAGTCCCGCGCAAGTATTCGGCATTTCATCAGTTTGCAATCTAAGGTATTGATTATGGTTTTATGTTAACTATTCTGTTACAAAGAAACATTTTTCGGTTTTTGTTTTGTGATTTTGTTTTTATTAGAAGACATTGAAGCATGCAAGGGGATTTATTTGCTGGGGTTTTGTTAGTCTGCAGCGAGATTTCTCGGCTAGGGTTTTGTTTTGTTTTACATTTTCGTCTGTGTACACGATCGAAATAGTTTTTTTATTGTTGTGATTTGTGTAATGTTTATAATGTACGTTTCCCCTTTAAATTGATATGGTTGCAGTTGTACAAATGAGGTCTCCGTTTAAAGAATGAGCTTTTACCGTTTAAGTTTTGTCGTCTCCGTTTAAATATTGGTATCCCTATTTAATAATATAGGTCTTTGTTTAACAAGTGATATCACTGTTTAAGAATTGAGAGTTTACCGTTTAACAACTTATATTTCTGCTTAACAATTTGTGAATATAGATGGCTGAATGTGATGTTATTATCGCAGGCTTATGATTATGACGGTCAATCTAGTTAATGGGCGATGCTACTTGACACCGGTAGTGGAGACCGTGGCTGAATTGAAAGTTCACATGATCCCTCGACACTGGGAGATCATCCGAAGGACACCGTTTGCAGCATTTACTGAGTTGGAAGCTGTATTCCAAGAGCGGGCCCTTCTTGATTCTCTGTTGCAAAAGTACGATAGCCGCACCAATAAATTCAGGATCAGGGAAAACATGCTGACTTTCAGGCTTGAAGATGTGGCCCTCATTCTTGGTCTGCATTGCGATGGAGACGCAGTCGTGTTTCAGAAGAAGAAAACACAATCAGCTTTCGAAGAGAGGTATTTATCCAAAACCTACGAGAGACACAGAGACTCCATCAGGAGCACTCTTCAGTAACTTGTTGGACAGAGGTAAGAAGAAGAAAATTTTATGAAACTACTGATGGTGTACCTCATGGGTACAATCCTCTTCCCAAATATCTCCTGCTCGGTTTCTAACTGGATCGTTGATTATGTCGATGATCTACCTGGCATGGAGCGATAAGCATGGGTGCAGGCGACGCACAAGTGGCTTATGGAGGACATTCCACAAGCAGCCGCTCGAGTGCAAGCTAGATGCGGGGGGAAGAAGACCAACACAGGGTATATTAATGGTTGCACGGTCATGCTTAACATCTGCTTTTACGAGCTGACCAGAACCGGAAAGAGAGTCCGTTTCTGTAAGATCCCAAGGATGCTGTGCTACAGTGAAATTACTTATCTGAGGCAAGCGACGATAGAAACCAGTTTGCCATCTATCGAAGGAAAAGAGGTAATAAATTATGAACAATGTGTTTAACAGTAGACGTTAATGTTTAACCATATTATTTACGGTTTAACTTTGTTCATTTACCTTTTAAAAAGTATTCTTCAATATTTAAAACTTTTGATCTCTGTTTACGTTTATGCTATAATGTCTAAATATATAAGTTTAATGTTTAACTATAGTTTTTATTGTTTAAACTGATAATTTCGCTAAGATTGTTTGGTTTACACATGTTAGTTTCCTGGGCTGGTTCCGGCGAATGCTGATGAAGATATATTTGTTCGGGCCTACCGTCGGTTGGATGCTATTACTTCAGAACCACTTGCTCGAAGGCAAGATAAGAGGGCAACCTCTTCCGTGCGCGCTCAACACCGTTCTCCTACTTTCAGCCCAAAATGCGCACGCATTCCTCTACGCCGGAGAAGCCCTCCCTTACCCCGCCCGATTCCAACACCCCCACTGACGACGACATCGACAGTCCCTCCCGATTGTGGCAGCCCCCCCCCGACCGTGGCAACGGCCCCGACGACACTAGGCGAGGATGTCATTACAATTCTTCTGCAGGCTTGCCAGATATTAATGACTGAGTTCCCTCGGCTTGTCGCTGCGGTTGAGGCATTGGAAGGCCGGTCACAATCGACTGCGCCGTCCCTCCGGACAAATGAAGCACCCGAGACGGACGCGGCGTCGAGATTCGACGACGACATCATCGTGGAGGCCATTCGAAAATAGCCTCATTAGAAGAGGCTTGCAAAAAAGAGGAAAACAATAATGCCTCCGTCTCCACCGCCAGCTGATGATGAAAGAATAGCAACACCATCGGCGGCTGATGGTGTTACCGTTGATGACATGGCCGTCATGGTGGAGGAGATCACAGATAATGTTGCCATTACCGCGGTTGATAAGATCGTTGACTTTGTTGTTAACAAAATCATGAACCCAGTGGAACAGGTGGCTGACAGTGCAGCATCAAAGAACCAGCTAACATTGTGTCTCCCATTGATGTTGTTCCCGTGGCCATGGTTGAGAAGGTCGTTGACTCTATTATCAACGAAATCAGAGTCACGGTGGAACCAACGGCCGATAGTGCCGCATCGAACGCAGACACAATCCCACAACAACAAGAAACATGTAAGGATATGTCTCCGCTTAATGCTGTCATCGTGCCCGCATCGAAGGAAGATGATGCTGGTGCAAAACACCGACAACCGTCAACAACAGTGCCGCATGATGATCCCAAAACAGCTGTTGACGAGGGTCAAGGGAATGCCACCGAAATGGCGACGAGAGAGAAGATCAATGTCAATAAAAAATTAGAAGAAGTTCGTAAAGTCTTTATTCCGAAGAAGAAAAAATACGTTAGCCAATCGCGCCTCAATAAGTACGAACAGGAGTTGATAAGGATCTTCCTCAACTGCCCTATGGACAAGTAAGTTTGAAGTTTTTATGGTATTGTTTAAACTATTATATGTTACCCTTTAAGTTATATAGTTAACGTTTAAATATCCAACATAGCATTTAAACTATTATATGTTACCCTTTAAGGGGTCGTTTGGTTCGTGGTAATGACATATTACCATGTAATGAGATTACCATGGTAATATGAGTGGGAATGTTATATGGTTGGGAATATTACGATAATTTAATATAACCATGTTTGGTTGGGAACTCTTATTACCGGGAATAGTTCATTACCGTGTTTGGTTGTCATGGTAATCAATTTGTTAAAATATAAAAAGTTATAAGATTACCATGGTAATTCAAGATAGACACCAAATTTGGTGGTAATAGTATTACCACTTTCTTGGCAATAATTATAAGTTGGTAATGTGATATTACCATCCACATTACCACCGGTGCAATGCCAAACGTGGTAATATTTTCTGATTACCACGTAACACATGGTAATCTTTCTACATTATCGCGAACCAAACGACCCCTAAGTTATATATTTAACGTTTAAATATTATAGATATAATTTAAACTATTATATGTTACCATTTAATTTATATAGTTAACGTTTAAATATTCCACATAGAATTTAAACAGTTGATGTATCAGTTAAATATTTACAATATTGTTTACGTATCTCTGTTACCGTTTAACCGCAACACTATCGTGTGGAAGAATGACTCTATCAACACCACACGGTCCAAGCTATTCGATCTTCTTGAGGGGAAGGAGATGGTCGCAAACGATGTGATGGACGCTTTTGAATGTATAATCCAAAATTCGCTGAGCATAGTACCATATCGTTATAAGAAGCGCGCCTCCATCACACGACCACTGGCGCTGTTTATGTCAATGCAGGGCGACGCACATGATACCACTATGGCTATGATCGGAGATGCCGCGCGCAACTTGCATGATGTTGAAATTATCATCCTCCCGATAACTATGAATAGCCACTTCCATGTCGGCGTCCTTGACAATGACAAACAAGAATACAGGCATTATTCTTCATGCCAAAGCAAGGAATACGATAAAGATGCGCTAGAAATGGTAAGTGCTTTAATAATTTGTGTTTGAGTAATAGTGTTTGGTAAATATTCGGTATTCTAATATCAACTTGTATACCTCCACAGCGGAACCTATTCGACCTTTGTATCAACATGGAGTTCGGCGAGTCGGCGACCGCAAAGTACCCACTTGTTCATGACACCGAAACCACACGACAAAAACAAGGAAGTGTTTATTGCGTCGTCTATGTGATGCGGTTTATCAAGCAGTTACTCACTGATGAGAAGCTACGGCTACCTTAAACGGACGTCCCTTATCTGCGATTAAAGTATGTTTCCTGCATACTTAAGGAGGGGAGGGCAGCCGGCATCACTGCCAAAGGGGAGTGTTTGAAAGCAGGTTCATAAAATATGTTGTCTTAGTTTCAAATGTAAACCAGTTTAAATTAATTCATTGTTTTCGAAGAACATGACAAATTTTGTCAATGTAAATTTACATGTATCTATATTTATATACTTGACTCTTTTTTTAACCTTCCAGTATCATTGTTTAATTTGCACTTTCATTGTTTAATTTTAAGTTTCATTGTTTAACTGTCAATGTCATTGTTTAAATATCCATATTACAGTTTAAGACGAATTAGTCACTTCTGAAAATAACTATTTACCGTTTAAAATAACAATGTCTCTATTTAAATACATGTGTTAATTGTAAGAATAAGGTTTTCTCTGTTTAAAAATGAAAAGTTGGCACACAATTAAGTTTGTTTCTTTTTAAAAATCAGTTGTTTACAATGGCTAGTCGATGAAAGTTTCATTACAAGATCTGCGATTGTAATAGGAGCCGTGGCAGCAGCTTGTGACTCGATCCTCTTTCGCCTAGGACGCCCAGGATGCCTTCTCATCACAGGCGGTCGCAGACGCAGTTCACGATTTCCGTCCGTAGGCTTGTCATCGTCGGGCATGGGGAATATAGCTTCCTTATACGCCAGTTTGTAATTGTCGATGGTGAAGTAGCCGCTAATAAATCGATGAACGTTGGTATCTGTCTGCATTATTACAGCGCAAGCGTGTTTGCACGAGATACCATAAACTTGCCACCTACGACATGAGCATATTCTAGTGGCAAGATCTGTAGAGTAGCTGCACTAGTCATCACTTCATAACGATCATCGACACAACGACCAACACAAAGATTTCGGCTATCCTCAACAAGTATCTCCACCTTCGAATGTATGTCCGGGCACAAGTAGGTCTCCCATTTGTTCGCTTGCTCACGGCGGTTGCATAACATGCGCATCAACTTGAACCTGTATAGCGTACAACACAAATCTCAGACAAGGTTAAGCAAAGACATTGATAGTTAAACATAAACACACTTTATTAAACAGTATTATTATAAATTAAACAATGATGTAGATGGTTAAACACAAAAAAAGATATTTGAATATTTATAAACTATTTTAAAGGATAATATGAATTCTTAAGTGAAAATGAACAGTCGAATATCTTATGGAGTCGACCATCTTCGTTACCGGCAAATGCCGAGCTTCTTTGATCCAAGCATTGAAAGACTCCGCGACATTTGAATACATCTCACCCCAATTTCGCCTCTGAACAGATAATTCGACCAATGTGCCATATCTGATTTATTAATCAACCAGTGATGGGCTTCGGGTGATGTGACCTTCAGTTCATTCACAGTATCATCGAAATCTTTAGCCGTGGATGCCCACGCAATACGAAAGTATATAGACCAGCACTCTTTTCTCAATGCCTTCCCTAATCTAACGTTGGCTTTCATGAAATTAGCCTCCAAGTGTCAAAGACAGTATGCATGTGGGGAAGAAGGGAAGACTCTCGCAATAGCGTTCACAAGGCCCTTGGACCTGTCCGAGACGAATGTAATTATCTCATGATAATCTCCTTCCTCGTATAAAGCATCACCTAACTTGGATATGAACCAAGTCCAATTGGCATCGGTCTCATTGTCGACAATACCGAAGGCGACGTGGAAGAAACCATTGTTTCCATTTTTGCCTGTAGCACCCAGTAGAGTACCCCGATACTTTCCAAGGAGGTGGGTACCATCAACAAACAGCAGCGGCCTGCAAGCCTTCTTGAATCTGAAAATACACGCTCTGAAAGAAAAGAATGTACGTTTAAACCGCTCACCGTCTCTTTCCACAATCGCAATGCTACTGGGGTTTGTCTCAACCACCTTATCTACATACCAAAGCAACACCCGGGCATGCTCTTTTCCGAACCAAGCTTGCTTGTATGGAATGTGGACATCATGTTCCCGCAACATGTCCTACTAAATGTCGATGGCTTTGTACAAGGGTCGATCTTTAAGTTTTTTGAATCACCTGTGCGGTTACCCATTTTTTGGACGCTTTCGGGTGTGAGGCCGATCCCACTCCACCACCGTAAGTGTGTGACGAGTTGATTGTCTTTATTCTGAAAGTATTTTTAATATATTCTTTTGATGTATGAAGGCGCCATTCACAACCAACGGCAACACATTCCACAGTCACCCGGTGTTTCTCGTTCTTTATGAATTTGAAGTCAAAATTCTGTTTGATTGCAAAATTTCGAAGTGCGTCCCTGAAATATTCAACGCCTTCAAAACGTTGTCCAATATCCAATGACAACACTTCAGAATGATCTAATGAGGAAGTAAGGCATCCCACACCGTCAGGTTCGCCATGGGGTTGCCCGGGAGCGCTCGCAGAATCCGAATTCCTGCCAACACTTCAGTTTAAACGAAACCATCCATAAGTTAAACAGAGACATAATGTGCTTAAATGATAAAATCATAATTTAAACGTTAAGTCAAATAGTTACACAATGAAGATAAAATTTAAATGCAAACAGAATATATTTAAACAGAGCCTATCAAAGTTAAACCGTAATGAACTTATACAACTAGATAAACATAAAAGAGAATAATTTTACAACGAGAAAACCTCTTTTTCAGTAGGATTCGACAATGCCAGATCGTCTTTCTCCATAACAAGATCAACTATAGAGTATTTGAAGATCGAGTGAACGTGACACATCCGCTCGACATCGTTTTCTATTGGACAAGCCGTTTTATACCCGTCGGGTGTGATAAGCTTCTCTCTCACACGGGAAACATCGAGACCCCATCGCTCACATATCTCAGCTGACACCGACTCCCAAGAAGTCAGCGCCATGAACATTAGCACTCTTCCCTCCCCGTTGTATCTAGCAATACCACAAAAACTATCCATAATATAACTACTGAACTTAAATCGAACAAACCAAATGAGAAGAAGAAGAAGAAGAAGTAGATGATGTAAAGAACCTTCTAAATGTGTTTCACAAAAAAGTACACAATTGTATGCATAAAGTCAGACATGATGTGATTGGGCGGTATTTTTCCCACCATTTTAAAGGTCAATAAAGGTATTTCACTACATGGACCCACTTGAACTGACCGACAAGGGTTAATCCCTAGAGACAATCATTACTGGCTCCTTGGCTCGTAGTTCTTCTTCGTTATCCACCATTGTCGCTTTCCACCATTGCCGTTTTCCACCATTGTCTCGAAGTTTTTCTTCGCTTGTAAGGAAGATGCTGCAGTGTGAAGTCCTTGCAAGCGACCGGTTGACTGCAAGCGAGAAGCGGCGGGAAGTAAGGAAAGAACGATAGAAGCCAACCTGTAATCGCTCGAAGGAAAGTACTCCACTTATCATGACTCTCTGTGTTTAAATATCAATCTTTAATGTTTAACAAATATGATTCAGTGTTTAACATATTGGTTCACTATTTAAAACCTTTTTATATAGTTTAAACAAAAATATGTAAACTGTTTAAATATTATCATTTGACTGTTTAACAATATATGTTATTGTTTAAATTGAATGTTGTTACTAACATTGTGTTCACTGACAGAGCCTCCATGAAGAGAACACTTGAGTAGTTTGCTTATTCACTGTTTAAATTGAATGTTGTTACTGATATTATGTCGTTTAAACCAATATGTAAACCGTTTAAATATTTTGATTTAACTGTTTTAAAATATATGTGATTGTTTAAATTGAATGCTTTCTGCGACATCATGTTGAAGATGGATATTTTTCCAAAACATCGTGTTACAGACATTCCATCAATCCTCTTGGTTACCTCATGGGTCTCTGTTTAAACACCAATCTTTTACGTTTAAACAATTATATATATTCTTTAAACTATTGGTTCACTGTTTAAATAATTTGTATATCGTTTAAACATATTTATTTTTTTGTTTAAATTGTTATCACTATTTAAACATATTTATTTTTTGTTTAAACATCGTTGTCACAGTTTAAATAGTAAGGCAATTTTGTATAACATTTTGTTTATTTACAATGCCATTTTTTGTTTCTAAAAATGTTTAAATATCAAAAGTTGACACTCAAATAAGTTTGTTTCATTTAAAATATTTAAACATTTACAATTTTCTCCTCTTAAATATCAAAAGTTCACACTCAGATACGTTTGTTTCATTTCAAATAAAATATTTACAACATTTACAACATTTACAATGTCTTCACGGACATCGGACACTTGTGAGTCGATCCTAGTTCGTCTATTAAGATTTCGGCGTTCCTCAACAAGTATCTCTACCTTTGAATGCTCACGGCGGTTGCATAACATGCGAATCAACTTGAACCTGTACAATGTAGAACACGAACAGTTAAAAAAGGCAGTTAAACAGTTTAAATATAATCGATGTGGCATGGTCATCCTCCTCTGGAGAATCCTCCGCAATCAAGCAATAAGTAAAAATATAGTTAAACTTTCTTTTCTTGACAAAGTCGAAACGCCCGTCCTCCTCCGCTGGAGAATCCACGCATTAAGGCAATTACGCAAGCATTTTGACCTGGTCAAGAATAGATAATTTAACTTGTGGTCTGAATGAAGCGAAGATCCTATGAGTTAAACACAGACAATAATATTTGCACACTAAGGAAAATTTTTTAAACGATGAGAACAATTCTCAAGTGATAAATATCAATTTCATTTTAAAGTATGTGTCATGGTCACCCTCTCCGGAGAATCCTCCGCAATCAAGCAATGCGTGGCTTATCCGGGAAGAAGCAAAGGACGAGGAGGAGGGGGTGTCTAGGGGAAGTGGTCTTCCTTCTCAATTATGGTGTGAAGTCCGTAAGCCGGTTGACGCTTCATATCCGAGAAAAAAAAGGGAAACGCACGGGGGACTGAGCTTTTCTCATTAACAAGAAAGAGAAAGGGGTCTTCTGATATATATGTCAAATTTTAGAAAATTTAATGCCGTCATTAATTCTTATGCACTGAATACCATAAATTTGCCATTGGTCACCTGCCAACACTTCAGTTTAAACGGAAAAGATAAATATTTTAAGCAGAGACATAAAATGTTTAAATGATACATTACAATGTTAAACGGTAATGCAAATAGTTAAATACTGACAAATAAATTAAACGAAGAAGACAATCGTTAATTATAAAAATAATGTATTTAAACTGAGACAGGCGACGTTAAACGGTAATCAACTTACACAACTAGATAAACATAAAAGAGAAGAATCTTACAACGAGAAAAACTCATTTTCAGTAGGATTCGACAATGGCACAGCGTCTGTCTCGACAAGATCGACAATGACACATCCGCTGAAAGTCAATCTCGTTTTCTATTGGACAAACTGTTTTATATCCATCGGGTGTGATAAACTTCACCCTGATATGAGGAACATCAAGACCCAATCGCTCATGCATCTCAGCTAAACTAACACCAATTCCCAAGAAGTCGGCGCCGTGAACAATAGCCCTCGAATCGAAGAAATTCTCACCTTATCAAGAAACCAGCAGAATTCAAATATAACAAACGAAATGAGGAGAATAAGAAAAAGAAGAAGAAGAAGATGTGATGAGCCTTCTAAACTTTGTTTGACAAAAGGCAACAAAAAAATGCAAAATTGTATGTATAAAAGTTGGACATGATGTAAATAACCATTTTTTCCCGTCATTTTCAAGGGCAAAAATGAAATTTTATAACATGGTCGCATTTCAAGTGAACAGTAGGGGGTAAAAAGGAAGTTGAACAATAACGGAAGGGTTGTCCGAGGTTTGCCAAAATTGGAGGGGCTGTTTGGGAATTTTTGAAATTCATGAGGGGTAAACATTAATTTTTCCTAAATATAATACTTATATGTATATAGAAACACATACACAGATAAAATCAAACAAATATATATATATATATATATATATACATATATATTCAAATTTCTATTACCTAGCAATCAAATCCGAAACCCTCTCGTGTTTTAATTTTAAATCCTAAATATACCTAAACCTTAATAGGGTTTTAAAACAAGTCCTATTAGATTTTGGATAAACTGAGTACTAATCAAACCCATAAAAATTACCATCCTTGAAAAGATTAAACAAGACAAGGAGTGTTTGGAAAAGTTTGTTGATCAAAGAAGATTAAGCTCTTTAAAACATTTTTAAAAAAAAAGAAGTAAATCCTCAATTCAAATTGAAAAACTAGTATGCCCTACAAAGCCAATTTTAGTTATTGTTTAATAATAAAATAGTTTTATTTCATTGCATGCATAATTATGGGTATTGTATTATTCATGTTTGATGATATATTATTATGGGCTTGCATTGTATAGATTTCAAATTAATGATAGAGATCATTAAAGTGAGACATGATTATCTATGTACCTTGCAACCCAAAATAGTTCACAACCTATGAGATAAAATATGATTTTGTATTCATTATTGGTTGTCACGTGTTGTACTACTATGTGTGATAGAGTGGTATGTCTCAACCACTAGAGTGGAGACTCTTAGTAACATTGTGGATATTTGTAGTTGACAAATATTGAACTGGACCATACAGAACTCTTAGACCAAACACTGTCATAGAACAAAAGAGTTATTCTGTTACAGAAAGTCCTTATTACCTGAGGATGTTATTAAATCTTATGTATAAATTATATTACTTTGATAGTGTCAACCGGTGATGCTAATTACAGGCTATATACGGACACGTTGGGTTATATAATAAATACATGAAGATTTGTAGTCATCCAAGATGGGATCTATCACTCCTATTGTAGGAGAGAATATTCTAGATTGTTTCTTATGTGTTGGATAAAAATCCGGCCGGTTATTTTTTGAAAGTATTTTATTATATATAATATATATATTTTTATATATTTTTCTTTAAATTGTTTTATGTCCAATAGTGTAAAGAAACACACATATAAGTGGAGATCGATAGTGTCATTGGTGGTCTAATTATCCCACTTATATGGAATATTTATTGATAGAGGGACTAATATGTAAAATATTATATTGGGGTCTCACATATGAATATCTCTAATCTTTGGATTAAATTGCAATTTGTTGATGGACATGATTGTGATTATAAAATTAGTATGGACTAATTTGCTAAAGATGTAGTGATCCCAAACAGGTCCACGCTACATGTTTTAACCTTATCCGAATATATTTACTCTCTATAAATATGGATATGAGATTAGGGTTTCTCAATTTTTTTGATTTGTGATTGCCATCAAAAGACGGCTACGACAAAAACCCTAATATTCACAATAGTTGCTTGGAGCAAAAGAAGCCATCACTTCTTCCGGATCAAGGGTGAAAAGTTCGAGAACATTGCGTGTGTGCGTTGGAGGATTTTGCGCTTGTGAAATCTCTGTGAGGTAACCCTGATCTTTCACATATATTCATGTGTTCATGTGATCGATCCTTGATAATTAATCAATTGTTGATTAAATATCAATTAATTGTAATTGATAGTCCTAATTTGATTAGAAAGATTTTTCTAACCCTAATTTGATTAGATCGATTTTTACTAACACAAACACCCCCTCAAAGTTTCTACATAGTATAGTCAACCCAATTCTCCCTAATTTCAGCATGCCAATTTGCCTCCTGTTAAATGTAGTTGTGCATTATATGCTCCTCAATAACTATGAAATATTTGGTCACCATCTAGCTGGTGTAACTGTGAAATAATTAAGGTTCCCTACCATGCATCACATATCTCACTTTAAATGAGGATTTATTATTTTGACACGTATGTTTTGACTCCACATATGTAGGTTGTCACCCAACAGGACTCACATTTAAAGAATTGGGTTGGGAAACACATTTACACCCATTTGCATATGAATGCATGGTAGTCAATGATGGTTCATGAAAACCATGCTCTAATTTATTTATGGAAGTTAATAAATAGCATATCTTACCACTCTCTAATTTATTAAGAATAAATTCAAATAAAGAATGAAGTTAAAAATAATCCTCATTAATATTTATAAATTTATTTATTTATAAAATAGACAAGTCAGTATAAAACATATATATATATATATATATATATGTGGACCTAACTTAATTATATCACTTGTCTTCACTCTATGTATGGGAGACCCTACACGACTTGCACAAGAGACTCTATTTACTATACATTAGGTGGGAATTATGTGGGAATTGAATCTCTAACTTTTCATATTAAAACGAATACATTAACTATTGAGTAGCTCAATGTTAGCTTATATTTTATAAATGCTATTGTCTGATTATAATCCACTGTCTATTAAAAATAAAATAACTCCCTAATTTTCAAATATTAAAACACAAATTAAGATTCACTAAATTAAATAGCTATAGCCCAACGATTGACATGCATTTAAACCAAGTCAAGTAATCAAATATGACAATTTTTTTTTCTAGATAAATTACACGTTGATTATTAAATGAAAACTCCACATGAAACTACTTCAGAATTAATTATTTACTTAGTAAGACTTCCATTAACAACTCTACTACTCCTAAATATTACATCCATGTACGTACCACTCCAACCAAGATCATAGCTTTAGGGAACTAATCAATTACTTAACTTGTGAGACTTCATTTAACAACTCTACTAGTACTAGTACTACTACTGCTACTACTACTACTACTACCATCCATGTACCACTCTAACCAAGATCATAGCTTTAGGGAAGCCCCCTTTTCTATCAATATTTCCCCACAGTAACCATTAATGCATCTAACTCAAAGTAGAGAATCAATGGCCACAGTCTTGCCACCTGCATTCCACTCAAACGGTAACAAACATTATGACCACATGCAATGTTTTACACTTCAACGTCTATTATGCAAAGTCCAAAACACTACAAGTAGTAGCACACACACTACACTCTCCTCTCACTCTGCAACAAACCTTCAATATGGAGATAATGGAGGCCAAAAATGGAGGAGTTGAACTCCATCTTGACGTACATCATCTCCTTGATCATATCCAAATCAAACTCATAATGTTTCTGGCTATCTTCTCTTCAGTTTCACACAGTGCTCAATCACCAGCCATATTCATCTTTGGAGACTCATTGATAGATAATGGAAACAATAACTACTTGCCTTCCATTGCCAAAGCAAACTACTTCCCCTACGGCATCGACCTCGGTGTTCCGACCGGCCGGTTTTGTGATGGCCTCACTGTCACTGACTACGGCGGTAAAGAAATTGAACCTCTAAAATGAGTTTAAGTTTATAAGCTTGGTTAATTTCATGGCTTCTATTTAGACTTCATTTCTTGTTTCTTGAAAGGCAGCAAGGTGGCTTGGCTTGCCTTTCCCTCCTCCATACTTGAGTCTTCAGTCACTGTCGAAGGAAATTGTAAGAGGTGTTAATTATGCCTCTGCTGCTGCTGGCATCCTTGATGAGACTGGAAGACACTATGTAATTTCTATGATTCTTATCTTATATATGTATTTAATGACAGTCCAAAGAGAAGCTCCTCTTATCATATAATTCATTGATTTGATCTTTATTTATCCACCTCTTCCATACTATATATGTTTAGGTTTTAGATTTTGGCTTTGGGTTAATTTAGAGTTTATGCATAGTTTTGGGTTAGGTTGAAGTAGTAGTGCTAATTATGGTTTATGGTTTCGGTTTAATGTTTAAGGTTTAAAGTTTAAGGTTAAGGTGAAGTAGTAATATGCTAATTAAGGTTTATGGCTAGGATGAAGTAGTTATATGCTAATTAAGGTTTATGGATAGGATGAAATAGAACCATAATTACGGTTTAGTTTTAGAGTGAAGAGGTAAGGGTTTAGGGTTAGGGTGAGTTAGTAGTGATAATAAATGAGGGTTTAAGGTTAGGATGAAGTAGGAATGCAAATTAGTTTATATTTAGGGATAATGTGAGTCAAGTAGTAATGCTAATGAGGGTTTAAGCTTGGGGTGAAGTAACAATGCTAATTAGGGTTTGGGGTTAATTAGTATGAAGTAGCTGCTAGTATCAGTACTAAAAAGAAAATTTAGGGTTTAGGGTTTAGCGTTTTTTCCTCGATCTGGAAAAGAAAAGATCCTCTTATAATTAATTTTTGTTTCATTTACAAGCATTGAAGTGGGAGAATTAATTGGTTCTGTGTGTTGGCAGGGGAGCAGGATTTCATTCAATAGACAAATATTACTATTTGAGAAGACAGTGAAGTTTCAACTGCCCATCTTGATTGCAGACCCAAATGCATTGGCTCAATTCATTGCAAACTCCTTGTTCATCATCAACATTGGCAGCAATGACTACATCAACAACTACCTTCTCCCTCAATACTACACCAGTAGCAAGACTTACTCACCGGAAGGTTTTGCCGATCTTCTCATCACTGCATTCACCAGGCAGCTCGCGGTAATTATCACACATTCGATCGAATTCATCTAATTAGTCATTATCCTCATCACTTATATATATATATATATATATCCATTGTAGTGATGTTTCTACATATTGTTTCGGTTTAGAGTTTGTATCAATTGGGAGTTAGGAAGATGTTGATCGTCGGTATCGGGCCGCTAGGTTGCATACCAAGCCAGCTCTCAATGAATAACAGCACAGACGGCGAATGCATCAAAAGGGTGAACGATATAGTGATGGCATTTAACAGCCGTTTTTTTCCAATGTTACCTAGTCTCAACTCGAGTTTCCCTGGCGCATTCTTTGTGTATCAAAACATATACGATAGATTCATCAACTTGATACAGAATCCTTCAGACTACGGTAAGTGTCTGCGTCAAGAATTAGAAGCACTTCTGAAAAACATAAGTCAAGCACTTACTTTTGTAAATGATTGGAAACTAGTACTATCATGTGTGTTGATGTTTGATTTTTTTAATTATCTTTCCAGGCTTTACAGTGAAAAATCAAGCTTGTTGTGGTAGTGGAAGATATGGAGGGGAATTGAGTTGCTTGCCATTGCAAGTGCCTTGTGCTGCCAGGAATCAATACATTTTTTGGGACTCTTTTCATCCAAGTCAAGCAGCAAATGCGATCATCGCCGCAGGGTGTTACAGTCCTTCAGCTACTGATTGCTATCCAATTAGTGGGAGGCAATTGGCACAGATATAAATTGAAAATAACAGAAAAAAAAATAACTTGAATTGTGTTCTTATGAGTTATAGGATTTTATGGCATGTGTTAGAATAAAAGTATAGTGAATATGAATGATTATTCTTGATTAAAGAGTATAGTATTTTTATAGGAGGTTTGAAGTTTAGTACCTATATATAAATTGCTACAAAGTTTTGAGGTGTCAATAAATTACAGAATGGGTGGTTTAGCATAATAAATTTGGGAGTAAATGTGCTGCAAGTTTGTTGAGTTTTTCTGCAGAATATTTAATGCATGGCTATATTTCTAGCCAGAACATTAATGTTGGAATGTTTATATGATGTTTTTACTGCAATGGAAAAAGATAAGTTAGACTTGTCACACTGACGGTTCTTCAAACAGAATCGAAACTGGTTTTTTTTTTCTGAAGATTTTAAATAATATATGCTCAATTTCATACAAAATTCTTCAAATTCTTATTGGAATTGATTCCTAAATTAATCAGGACGAGGCTGATCAATAACAAAAAAGAATGGCTACTGAAATTCATGCAGAAATATGCAATTGCAGGACATGACATTGTGTACAAGCTTTCCTATCAAAGTACTCATATATGTGAATGAAATCAGAAAGTAAGAAACACAGAACTGATCACAATTGAATCAAAGCATGAGAATTGGAATCCTTGAGACCATGAACTTCAGACTCTGCACACTCTGTGAATCTCTTTCCGGACTTGCAGGATTTATAAATGGAATTCTCCCTGCAAGAAGCACTGGCAAGTTAAAGTGCTGGAAATTAAGATCTCTCCACCAAACTCCAGTGAAGCTTGTCAGAGCTCATTACTAATGGCACTATGCTTACCTTTGCTCATGATGCTCATGAATGAGCCATATTAATATCATGAGTAAATATATTATAAATATATTGATTTTTAAATTCCATAGTTGTGAGTAGTGTAGAAAAGAAAAATGTCATGACCTGGCGGATCCCTTGCATAAAGTTCTCGTTTCGGGGAAACCGAAAATTGGAACATGTGCAAAATGAGAGTATAGTATTATTGAGCTTGAGGATGCGCTACACATCGGTGCACGCCCGTGACTATAAACTTTAAATAAGGTGTTCATAACCTAGTGTTAAAAAAAAAAACAAAAACAAAAACAAAAACAAAAACCATAATAGGTAATCTTAACATCCGCGCTGAGCATGCACCGAACAGAGTTCTGTGTAATTGGTGAGTCGTTTGATATCTTTTAAGAATCGAACCGTAAGTGGCACCATAGTTGAATGACTATACACAGCTGCCAGCCTAAGAAGCTTTGCTTATTTTTTCTACTTTTGGTTTTATTTTGCCCTTTTTCTCAAATTGGCCCTCACTTTTTATAATATTATCAAAATGACCTAATGACCATCACATTAGTGTTCAATCAGTACTCATACGTTGATTAAGCTGTTGATTGAGCATTTTAAATTAATTTTTTTTACATTTTAACCCCTCATCTCTCTTATAATTATTTAAATAGTTTATTTGTAGCTTTTAACCTAATTTTTTTAAAAAAAAAATATTACTAAAACAGAAAATATTATTTAAAATTAGAATTATTATTATTAATTATTAATATAGAAATTATTTTAAATTATTTTATTAATATTTTGATTATCAATATTAGAGTGCCAATTATTGAAGTGTGAATTATTTAAAATTATTATTAGAGTGGGAATTATTTTAAAATTTTTAAATCAAATTGTTGCTTAAATTTAAAGGAGATTATTTTAATTATTATTAGCTAAATTCTCTTGCTTTGTTACTAGTTTTTGTAATTTTGGTGATTTTGAGGTAATATCGCATATAGATAAAAAAAAAAAAAAAAATTCAAAACACAAGTAGTTTAATGTACTTGTTCCACTCCTAGTGGACAGTCTCAGTTGTTTGTCGTTATGTCTCTCTATTTGTTTGTTGGTGTTTCATCGGGTTGTATCTTGTTCCTTTTTTTAATGCAATGTGGTTTATCTATTTTTTTAAATAAATAAATAAATAGCTTAATCATCCAAATTATAACATCATACATAGAATACCTCCCGCTAAAAGTTTATATTTTTATATTTAAAAAAATTTATTTTTGCGTATTTATAGCCCTCTCAAATATAGTATAAGCGTATATGCATTTATTAAAATTTATATTTGTATAAATCAGTACTAAAATTAAATACAATTATATACTTCTATTGACATACACTCCCATATGAATGCATATACTCCTTAGAAATCAGATTGTGTATATACGCCAAAGATGATGATAGTTCCGGTGGGTTAGTGTTTTTAGGGGAATCACTCAATCTCACAAGAATATAAAACACACACACACACAATCAATCAAGAGAAAGAAGACACATAAGTTGGTTACCCAGTTTGGCACAAATTTGCCTATATTTGGGGGGCCAAGCCCGGAGAAAAAATCTACTAAAAGAGGTTATAGAATAAAAAGTACAACATTCCCTTACTCACTCCAGACAAAGAATACCCTCTTAAGATTGTTTGATGCCCACTCTCCTCAACCCTCACCAAAGGGTCTCTCACTTGTGGCTCCTCCTAAATCTTCAAGCATGATATCTTATATAGATGTACCTACGTCCACTTGATCCTTCCTCTTTTAGAATTCTCCGCGGCTTCCTAACTTGGACACCTTCCAAAGTTAGATGTTGCAACACTCAGTTGTAACATTGCCCACCTTACTGAACATGACTAAGTTCTAGCCAGTTGCACCCGAACTTGTGACACCTTCAACCCTCCCGGTTTCTTCAGTCCGCTTCGTAGCAGTTAACTCATCCTGAGCTCCTCCTGCCGCTTCCTTCCTCATATCACTTCAGTAGGTCTCCTCTCCCGAGGAACGTGCCTACTAAGGCACATGCAACCATCTCACCAAAGATAGTCACCGAAGATCTCCCGATCTTCTTTCCAAACTTTGTCCAAGTTTGGACTTCCCAAATGATCTTCATTTGACTCGTGGAAATATTGTTATTAAACTTGATCTCATCTCATCCAAGTTTAGCCTTCAATATCTTCAAGATGATCTCCAATCATCCATGCTTAGATCTTCAAATCGTCAATTAAATCTCCAACTAATCTTCAATCAATCTCCTATATATGATTTGTCTCCTTTAATAGCTCCTCCCATAATTAGCTCTTAGATCTTTCTCCAAATTGTGTTGCAAAATATGGTCTTGATAGTCACATTGGCTTCCCCTTGCCTAACTTAGTTTGTGTCTTCAAATCGCTTCACACCAAACTAAGTTTCATGCAATCTTGATGATGATTTTTATTCTTGCCAACAATAGAACATTCCTCTCACTCTTTTTAAGATAGATTTTTTCTAAAAAGTGCTTTACGAAGGATATGATTTATCATCCCAGATCTTACAAAAGATAAATAAACATTCCTAAAATAAAACTTGTCCTTCTTAAAGAGATCTTTTTAACTTGATGCGCTTTTCAAAATTTGTTAATCATCACATGGATCACTGAGAGGAATTCCACTAAACATAGTCTCCAAACATGATCTTCTAAGCCTCATATCTTCATATGCCATGACACCAAGCTTTAGCCATATCATCATCCTAGTCACTCCTTCTTTTTGCCATGTCATCATTGCTACATCATCTCTCTTTTGCCATGTCACCTCTTGGCTTATCACATAATACCAATCCATGTCGTCAAACTTAACAGATGATATAAGCAAATAGGCACTTTCATAGAGGCATATATATATATAAAATTTTTGTGGAGGTATATATGTACACCAAGATTCTTTCTTACATGAGTATATTTATATATTTATTGTGAAAATATATAAATATTTGCATTTTACACACACACACACACACACACACACACATATATATATATATATCAAAATATCAACTTCTATAAGGATGTATGTTTATAAATGTTTATATATAAAAAGGTTGTGTTTTCAGGGGCATTCTTAGACATCGAGTATAACTGGATGCATCGCGATAGCTGTTGGATGCTACTCCCCCACAAAAAAATATTATAATAACCCCAAACCCCATCCAACTTATATTTGCTGGTAAAACTCTTGAGAGGTAACCAAACTATACTCATATTTCAATTTGGATATCAAATTTCAATTTATATCTTTTTGGTCATCCTATTTCAATTTGATTTCAACAGAAGAGTAACCGATGGATTTTGGTGAGAAATATCTAATGTAGACACCGGATAAGCCACGTGGAGATATTTGGGCATGTCATATGTTGATGTGAACTAGCTACACTACTCTAAAAGTCATGTCAACATAAATTTAATGGCACTTGGATGAATGATGTGGCCTTTGGGAGTGACAATGCTAGTCCACATCAACATATGACGTGTCAAATGCTCTCCACATGACTTATTTAGTGTTCACATTTGACATTTCTCACTGAAATCCATCGAATATCCTCTCGTTAAAATCAAATCAAAGTAAAGTGATAAAAAAGATACAAATTAAAGTTTGGTATCCAAAGTGAAACATGGGTATAGTTTGTTGACCTCTCAAGATTTTTACCCCTATTTTTGCTCTCTCTTTCTCTCTCATATACATATTAATATTATTTACAAATTATTTAATTAATATATAAATGTTTATATATATATATATATGCCCACAGAACAAGTTTGTGATGGAAGTTAAATTTATCAAAATAAAAGAAGAGAAGAGAAGTTCTCTTTTCATTCTTCAGTTTTAATCTTCAAAAACTTTGATGTTGTCCAGTGTTATTAATGAACACGATAGGCACATGACTAAAGTTTGTTAGAGTTTGCTAGAGTTTGTTACTTTCAGTCCAACGTGCATCTAGCTAGCAAAAAGTGTTACTGAGATGCTAGTATATAAAAGGCAACATCATTGTATTCATTTTAACCTTTTTCTCATTTTCATTCAATAAGATTTACATATGCTTTTTCTCTCCATTCTCTCTTGTTCTCTTACTCTTGATCTCTCATAGATTTCATCTTCATCTCTTCTTTAATTCTCCATTGTTTCAGCTCAGAAGTTTGAGATCTTCAAGGCTGATGTTAATCTGATTCTGTTGTTTGACTTGAAGGTTGGATTTCTGCAGAGAAGACGGAATCATTGAGTTTTTTTACATTTCTAAAGTTTTCTCACATGGTATCAGAGCTAAAAGGGTAATTTACTGATCTTTTCTTGGAGCTGATTATTCTTTTCTTTTGAAATTTTACTGCATTTTGCTTCCTTGTTTCCTGAATCATGGCTGCTGGTAGTAATAAAGCTTCAGATGTTTATTCTCTACAATCTTCAGACAGTTTAGGCATGTTTCTTGTTTCTAAACCCTTTAATGAGTTAGGATTTGGATCTTGGAAGAGATCCATAGAAATAGCTTTAACAACTAGAAGTAAATTGGGTTTCATCAATGGTACCCGTAAGAAACCATATCTGGATTCAGATGAATACCAAGATTGGGAAAAAATGTAATAACATGGTCATATCTTGGATCTTGACTTCTTTAACCAAAGGAATTCTTGATAGTGTTATCTATACACGAAGGAGGCTAGCTAGTGAAATTTGGGAAGAATTGGAGGAGAGGTTTGGCCAATCTAATGGTCCACAATTATTCCAAATCCAACACGAGTTATATGCCAAGTCACTCAATGTGCTAGAAGTGTTACTACAAAAAAATAGGTTGTTTGCGGTGGTTTTTAAGTCATATAAAGGTGGTTATAACCGCTGCTAAATATTTTATGTACCAGTTGAAAAATTGTCGCAAATAATGGCGTTGTATTTGGTAGTTTAAGGTTGCATTTGGCGGCAATTTTAAAACAGTCACCAAATACAATGCACATGTATTTTACAGTAGCCACAATTTTTTATTATTTTAATTTTGTTTATTGATTTGCCATTTTATGGGAATTTCAACCCCCGCAGATTGCAATTAAATTTTTTATTATTTTAATTTTTTATTTATTAGTGATAATTTATTTTTTCATTACAATAATAAAAATTATGAACCTTTTATCAAATACCAAAGAATTACATTCAATTCAAATCAAAAATAATAATAAATTTATTAATAATTCAAGAACAACTACAACAAAGTTAAATTTATAAATCTAGTGATTGAGTTAAATTTACAAATATAGACAAAAATAAGCTAAGATCATATAATTATCAAAATAGTCACATTGTTCCAACTCAATGTTTGAAATAGTTTCCAGCCACAACTTCATGAGAACTAGTTAAGTAAGCCTGCAAAGAAGAAAATGGAATCCCAAATTTATACCAAAACCTCAGTGGCTTTAATACAATACTATCATGAATAAAAATAAAAGAAAGAAAGGAAGATAAGATAGGAACTATTCTACTAGCCTAGCATACTGACCTTTTATTTCCAAAAATTGGAGTGCGATCATTATGAAGAAACGACCTATAACACAGGAAATGTAATGAACAAATAACTAGACAAAAATAACTTCACCAAATAAAACATATAACCAATAGAAAGTCCACCAAAGTGAGCATTAATCACATATATAATATCAATAACAAGTTGAAAACAAAATCTGAAACTCATGTTATTTAATGCAAGAAGCTCCATTATATGCTCCTATTTATAAATCTAAAAGTTTATTAGTTTGTTTCATCCGAGCAACTAAACCAATAAATAGCAAAATTAACCTTAAAACTTCTCGCGAGTGTAAATATATGATAGTTTAAAAAAAAAAACAAGCCAAATCAACCAATACAAAATTCATATCCATACAATACAATAATCTCAGTCGCACAATCCAATTGAAAGTCCAAATCGATCCTTGTTGTGAGAAAAAAAACTTACCAAAGTGCGGCACTATGACAAAATCAGCAATTTTTCGAAGAGACAAGCTCAAAGTCTCTACAGCAAAGGGTATTCTCCTAGAAAACCAAATCAATGCATTATATCACAAGAAAAGTAAAGCAATTTTGAAGCAAAGTAAATATGAAGCCTTTGCATTTGAATCATAGTAAGCTTCCTAAAAAAAAAATAGATAAACAAAGTAAAGCAAATGACTGAACTCAATAGATGATCATTTGTAATTCTCCATAAACCTCCATTCTAGCTTCTCAATCATCTGCATCTCCTCCAACTGTTTGATTATAAAAATGCATATATAGAGACATGCTCATTGTATAACAAATAAAAGAAACTAGAAATGAATGCTTAAAACTAACCTTTGCTTTCAACCTCTTATTGACCTCTAGGAGTTGCATTCCCTTCGTCAAGACAAATAGTTAATGCACAAATTTGAAGTATAAACAGAAAAGAAAAATTAAGAAATATACACAAATGAGGACATTATGAAGAGGTTAACTACATTTATTACTTTTTGTTTAACAGTTCCATTAATTATTTGTTCTTCTTGAAAACAATTTGAATAACAAATAGTTGTTAAGTGATTAAATGATCAAAAACTTGGAATAATGTGACATATCTGTATAGAAAGATATGTCTTTCTTTAGAGTGAATCCAACTCTTAAAATATTAAAAGCTAATTAAACAAAGATTTAAAGCAAAATCATTAGTTTCTGAGGTTAAGCTAATAAAACAAAGATTTAAATCTTGGCGAACGACAAAGAATGAAGATATATGTGCTTGTGCATTTCTACGTATTGACTAAAATTATTGCACAAAATAAAAAAACTTGGCGAACAACAAATAATGGTTTTAAACAAGACAATTGACCAAATTAATCAAAATCAAAATCAACACCTCAATTAAAACACAACCCATTCAAATTTAAAGACAACAACCTCAACATAAAATCAAATTAACTAAAGAAAACACTACTTCTTCATCAAAATAATGGCAAGAAGCCCTAAAACAAGCATAGAGAATCTTACTAGAGTGGTGATGAAATATGGGGAGCAGGGAGCTTCAAGCGTTGCCAGAGGTGATGAAAGAAAAAGGGAGGCAAGCGAAGGAAAAAAGGGTTTTGGCAGGCGAAGCAAAAAATTAAAAAGAACTATAAACTCACCGGCTCCTTGCTATTTTGCTTAGTTGTCCTCAAAATCTAGCAAAGTTCCCTCCAACGTAACCTTCTCTTACAAATATGGTTGAAATGGTTAAACTCCTAATAAAACAAAGAAAAACACAGACCAAAAGTCTGTGAATCTCACAGCTCGGCAGAGATGTATTCAGTGTGCTTACTGGCAAAGTGGCATCTATCCATCTGGATGGAGAGACCATTCCTTGGTTCCAAATGCTCCAAAAATCAGGTGTGTTTTCAACATGGGCCTCATTTGCTAGTGCTGTAGAAGCTACTTACGGACCCTCCTTATTCGAGTGTCCAAGGTATGCACTCTTTAAACTTCGGCAAACGGGAACGGTGTCCCAATATTATTCCTCTTTCACATTCCTTGCCAACAGAGTGGAAGGGTTATCACAAGCAGCACTTTTAGACTGCTTCATCAGTGGTCTCCATCATGACATCCAACGAGAGGTGATTCCATGGCAACCCGACTCAATCTCCCAAGCAGTTCGGTTGGCTAAACTTTTTGAATACAAATACCTTTCCCCACACCAAGGTACCAGCCAAAACAACTCTGCAGACACATACATATCATCACAAAGAACCTCCACACCATTACCAATGATCAGCAGACCAATGCTTCCACAGCTTCCAGCCCCAACCATCCATCCACCAACTGACAACACCATCAAACCACAACATCAAAGCCCGTCAAAAAGAATCTCTTTTACTGAAATGCAGATACGAAAGGCTAAAGGCCTTTGTTTTAATTGTGATGAAAAGTACTCTCCTCAACACAAATGTCCCAATAAAAGGCTATTACTACTCTCATGGGATGATCAACACAATGAAGAATCGGAGCTTCCCATTCTGCTGGAGCCTGATAACACAGAGGAACTCGAGCGATCACTTCATAGTTTATCGCTCAATGCAATGCATAGTATGGCATCTACAGGCACCATGAGATTCATGGGCAACCTCCATGGCAAGCAAGTGCACATCCTCCTTGATGGCGGCAGCGATGAAAGTTTCATCCAACCCAGGCTCGCACACTTCTTACGGTTGGAAGTCCTTCCGGCACCATCTTTCCGGGTTCTCATCGGCAATGGCCAGAGCTTGGAGGTCGAAGGACGTGTGGAACACCTTCACGTCACTGTTCAGAAACATGATCTAGAATTCATTGCTTACCTACTACCTGTCAAAGGTGCAGAAATTATCTTGGGCGCCGCATGGTTAGCCATGCTCGGACCTCACATTGCTGACTACAGTACGCGCACCATACACTTCACCCACCAGAGCAATCTCATAACATTGCATGGTATTCACCAATACCAACCTCTCCACATGTCTCTTAACCAACTTCAAAGAATGCAGTCCATTAATGCCATTGCAGCTTGCTTTACTCTCACCCCAATAGAGGACACTGGGCCATCAACCATGTCACACCAACAGGACACATACACCTCCCCACCTACTGACATACAGCTCGCATTACCACCCTCCATATCTTCTGATATCCAACACCTGCTTCACCAATACAAGCATATTTTCACCATACCCACAGAACTCCCACCATCCCGAACCTGCAACCACAGAATCCAACTCGTCCCTAACACATCACCAGTCAAGGTTCGTCCATACCGCTACCCTCACAATCACAAGTCAGAGATCGAAAGAATGGTAAAGGAAATGCTGCAGTCTGGCTTGATTGAACACAGCACCAACCCCTTCTCTTCCCCTGTCTTACTGGTGAAGAAGAAAGATGGTACATGGCGGTTCTGCACCGACTATCGAGCTCTCAACGCCATCACCATTAAGGACGCCTTTCCAATCCCAACAGTGGATGAACTGTTGGACGAGTTGCATGGTGCTGCTTACTTTCCAAGTTGGACCTTCGGTCCGGCTACCACCAAATCCTTTTGCACCCCGACGACAAGCACAAAACTGCATTCCGAACACATCACGTCCACTTCCAATGGCTCGTGATGCCCTTTGGCTTATCCAATGCGCCAACAACATTCCAATCCCTCATGAACTCTATATTTCAAACAGCCTTCAGAAGGTATGTCCATGTCTTCTTTAATGATATCCTTATTTACAGTCCTTCTTGGACTAAACATCTGCAGGACCTTGAAGAGGTTCTTTCTACTCTCCACAAACACAAACTATTTGCCAAGCTTTCAAAATGCATGTTCGGCCTACAAGAAGTTGAATATTTGGGCCATATCGTCTCAGCCAATGGGGTCCATATGGATAAAATTAAAGTTGATGCCATCTTACAATGGCCAACTCCCTCCAACGTCAAGCAGCTTCGCGGCTTTCTAGGCCCGAGCGGCTACTATCGCCGGTTCATCAAGCAATACGCTCATTTGGCGCGTCCATTAACGGACCTTTTAAAGCGCGACAACTTCCAATGGAATTCTCAGGCCGACGCAGCATTTCACACTCTTAAGCTGCCAATAACATCGGCACCAATCCTTCGGCTACCAGACTTTTCGAAACCATTTGTCATTGAGACTGATGCATCCGGTTCCGGCATCGGTGCTGTACTCAGTCAGCATGGAGAAACAGTCAGCATATGTTCATGAATTGTATGCTCTTACGGATGCAGTTTAGAAATTCCGGCACTACCTTATCAGCCACAAGTTCATTGTGCGGACCGACTAACAAGCTCTCCGCCACCTCACCAACCAGGCCATACAAACGCCAGAACAACAAAAGTGGTTGCCCAAGCTCTTAGGGTTTGATTTCACCATTGAATATTGTCCCGGCAAAGATAACCTGGCTGCCGACGCATTATCCAGATGCTGCACTCTCACATCATCCACCACTCACTGCTTGCTTTTACAACAAATAAGGTCTCTCCAGCGGGAAGATCCGATGATTGCCCAACTCATCCAACAATTACAAACTGGTTGCCAAGTCCACCCCAAGTACTCTTGGCGCCATGATCTTCTCTGGTGCAACGGCAAAATATATGTTCCAGACAACAAGATCATTCGGGAGCAACTCTTATATGAATACCATTCAACCCATATGGGCGGACATGCAGGCACCATACGCACATATGCGCGACTAGCTCAACAATTCTCCTGGCCCAACATGCGCAAAGCAGTTAATGATTTTGTCCGTTCCTACAGTATATGCCAACAGGTGAAGGAATCTCATTCACACCCGGGTGGGCTCCTCCAACCTCTTCCGGTGCCTCAACAAATCTGGGAAGAAATCTCAATGGATTTT
This sequence comes from Dioscorea cayenensis subsp. rotundata, assembly GCF_009730915.1. Lineage (NCBI taxonomy): Eukaryota > Viridiplantae > Streptophyta > Magnoliopsida > Dioscoreales > Dioscoreaceae > Dioscorea > Dioscorea cayenensis. The sequence goes on from NC_052478.1 coordinate 6,776,421, forward strand.
ATTGTTGGTCTTCCCAAGTCCAAGAGTTATTCTGTCATCTATGTCGTCGTCGACCGACTTTCCAAATACGGACACTTCATTCCAATGAAGGAGGATTTTTCTAGCACTACTGTGGCTGAAATTTTATTGCTCATATTGCCAAACTCCATGGAATACCGAAATCCATCATGAGTGATCGCGACAAAGCTTTCACAAGTCGTTTTTGGCAATACCTCTTCAAGTGCATGGGTACTAATCTTGCAATGTCCACGGCCTACCATCCTCAGTCAGATGGACAAACCGAGGCATTAAATAAATGTCTCGAACAATATATGCGTTGCTTTGCATCTACAAATCCCAAGCTGTGGGTTGACATGTTACCATGGGCCGAGTTTTGGTATAACACCGCCACCCATACTAGCACTGGTTTGTCACCATTCAAGGTTGTGTACGGCTGAGATCCTCCCCAGTTGCTACCATACTCACCCAATGACAATGACCCCCCAGCCATTGCTACACTACTACAACAGCGGGACCAAATCCTGCACCACCGCAAAACCAATCTCGCCAAGGCTCAGGCACGAATGAAGCACTTCGCCGATACCAAACGGCAAGAAGTCAACTATAACGTGGGTGCTTGGGTTTATGTCAAGCTACAGCCATTTAAACAGCATTCGCTGGCACTTCGCCGCCACACCAAGATAGCGATGCGATACTTTGATCCCTTTGAAGTGATACAACGCGTTAGCCTAGTCGCGTATAAACTCAAATTGCCAATCGAAGCCCGTATTCACCCAGTATTCCACGTATCACTCTTAAAACCATGCCATGGTGATCACTCAAAGACACATATTCCAATTCCACTTGTTACAACAGAGAAAGGCCCTATTTTGCAACCCACCCAACTCCTGCAATACAGAGAAATCAAAAGAAGCAACCATTGGGTTCAACAGGTCCTTGTCAAATGGGAGGGCCTCACTGATGATGACAATTCGTGGGAAGACCTCCAACCCTTGCAACAACACTACCCACACTTGGACCTTGGGGACAAGGTCGATTTTAAGGGGGGGAATGTAATGTTTCCATATATAGTGGCAGGAAAATTAGGAAGTGACCAGTCAAGGGAGCCTGAGAAAGAAGACGGTTCTTTGTATGATAGGATGGTCAAAGGTCCAAGGGTTGAGTCAGAAGTGAAGAGAGAGAACCAACTCCAAGGAAGCAACAAAGGAAGTGGGGTAGGCCAAGGAACGTGGGGTGGGGATCAGGTTTCAAAGGAAGTATGAAGACTTTGTCATAGGGCATGGGCCAGTCAATATATAAGGAGAGATAGTAGACTGGTGGGGATACTTTTGGGAAACCTTTGTAGTGGCCTTGTTCTTCACAAGGAGGTGGGTACTTCTTCTTCTGGTGAAGGAGAGGGAAGTTGTGTCTTGTGTGTTTATATGTGGTGTGTTGTATGTAATCTCCCTAGGAGTGTATGCATGTTATCCTAGAGAGTGTGTGTGGAAGGTGTTGTATTTTGTAAGATTAGAGGCCTAGTGGCTGCTAATCTAGTGAAATCCGTAACCTCCTTATTGAAATCTAAGTAATAGGGCCGTGAAAGGCTCTTGGAGGGTGTTGATTGTGTTGTGGTGTGTGTCGAGAGTTCTTGCATCTATTACATGCCTCTAGCCTCAGCAAGGTCTTGCTTTACAAGCACCAATCCAATCAAAAGATACAACTACTATAATCTCAGAATCCAACAATCTACAAGGAAAAAACCAGAGATAAAAGGCGGTAACTCTGAGAACAAGCTTGCTCTCTCCAAGTTGGATAGTGTGCTACTTTCTCACTTGTTTGTTCTTGTAGATGTGTGAAGGAAGAGATAGTACAAAGTGATGTATGACGGAAGGCACTTAGAGTTAAGGTTTTGAAATTTGAAGCGAATGAGAAGGAGAAGGATGCTTGTATTTTTGGATTTTGCTGAGGGCGATTGCTTAGGCTTCGAGATGGCGCTGAAGTTTTTTTATTGCCATCTCCGTCAAGAAGACTGTGAAGATGAAGAAGTAGGCCTCTTCAAAATGAAATGATAAAAGAAAAGGGAAATTTTGCCATTACATAGTGTTTGGATTCAAAAGTAAAAAAGAAAATAAAATGAGGTAAGAGGAGAAAGTAAGAGCAAGGAAAGGAAAGGTTAAACCTTTGTTTTGTTAGACAAATTTTATGGAGGGAAAGAAAAATAGAGTTTTCTGATAAACTTTGTTTAGTTAAGGAGAGGAAGGGAAGGGAAATGATATATAATAATATAATATACCAATTATACCTTTATTATTAAATAGAAAATTACTTATTTCTACTTAAACACATGCATTATAAATATCTCAAATAAATTCACACTTTTAAGTAGATTTTTTAATAAATATTAAAATTATTATAATTATCATTATTATTTTGATTTTGATTTTTATACTTTAATTTTGCCCATCCTTAAATAAGACTATTTATTTTTTCCTTTGGAAATATATCATATATTATTGTCTTGTAAAGGATAAAAAAAATGATGATATTTACATCATCACAATGGACTGATGCTTGATTAGGTCTATGAAAATATAAAAAAATTTAATTAACATAAAAGCAAAAAAAGAAATACATAAAAACAAGGATTTGTGATGGGTGTCATGTGAATACTTGATTAAAATAAAATTAGATAGAAAAAAAGTGAAAGAAGAACCTTATGAAGTGGTGTTATGTAATTAATTTAAAAACTAATGGTTATGCTATGTGACAAATATTGATAAGCATAGGGATAAATTTCAACCCAAAGCTTTTGCTGCAATTTTTCTTAAGAAGGGGTATGAAGTTTTAGTTCTTGACACACAAGAAATTATAGTTTCTAGAAATGTTGTGTTTCATGAAGCAACTTTTCCTTTCCTTCAATCTTCGGTTCCTATTGACTCTTCAACTTACTTACTAAAGTTTGTTCAGGATGTTTCTCATTCTATTTTTGACAATTCAAATATTTTCCACTTTAATAATCCTATCAATGTTCCTTGACATACCATCAAATTCATCATCCAAATAATACAATTCATTCTTCTTCAATTCCAAATGTCTCAGTTTCCATCATGATACTCCTTCCTCAATTCTAGAAACTAATCACAGATCTAACAGATTTCATAATCCTCCCATTTATTTGCAAGATCATGTGTGCAGTAACGCCCAATTGAATCCATTTTTAAATTCTCAACCAAGTTCTTGTTCCATTAATTGTTCCCATACAATTACCAATTCTTTTCCTCTACCAAAACATATTAGCTTTCCCTCTCTACATCTTGAAAACCAAAAAGTGCTTGCTATGCTAACTACTTTACAAGAGCCACAAACCTATGAAGAGGCTATAGTTGATCCAAATTGGCAGAATGCTATGCAAAAAGAGTTTGATGCTCTTGAAGCAAATAAAATTTGGGAACTGGTTACTTTACCTAAAGGAAATAAATCTATTAGCCGCAAATGGGTTTATAAGTTGAAATATAAGGCAGATGGGAGCATTGAAAAGCATAAAGACAGGCTAATAGTGAAGGGCTTGACTCAGAAAAATGGAGTGGATTATTCTAAAATATTCTCTCCTATTACGAAAATGACAACAGTGAGGAGCTTGATTGCAATGGTTATAAAGAGAGGTTGGAAACTGATAGGGATGCAAGTATACATGCCAACTGCATAATAAAGTGTGCATAAAAGCAGAGTATCAGTCCATAGGGAAGAAAGTGAATACTAGTATTAACCCTAAATCAAAAAAATATAACCTAAGTAATCGAATGTTGTGTGTGTGAACAAAAGGAAGCAAAGATAAGAAAATACAAAAAATAATAGGAGAGAAGTCAAGGAAAAAAGTGATGTCCGAGCATAACGTCTCTCTGGGTTATAAAGTGCAGGACAAAGGTTGTTTAAGCATGCAATTCTATTTGGATTGAGAGGTTTTCAGAATTATACTAGACCCCTATTTCTCAAGTAAAGAGTAATTGAATAGATGCAGAGCTGATAGATACATCCACACAATTGCATTAACACTCTATGAAACCTTACTGTGAGCCAATGACAATCTTTTAAGTAGATAATCTCTCTAATAGAGAGAGATTATCTCTAATCCGAATACAGAGTAAAGATGTGATTTCTCATAAAATCCTCTCCACGTGATTGTAAAGAGTACGGAGATTATAACTAACCCACTCAGAAGGGTTGGGGGAGAATAAATCTCCAAAATACCTTAACCAGAGGTGTGCTCACTATCCTCTCGAATTGGGGCATATATTTACTAGGTGGGAATTTTTTCCTCGTCACGTAGCACACCAAACATGATAGCTAGTGTTTTTACCTCGTTAGCAATCAAACATTCAAACACACAATTAAATTCAAATAGAAATAATTTCAATTAACAAAATAATTAAAGCATCAAAGATCCAACAACCAAGTCAAAATTATAAACCCTAGAGTTCAACTATACCCAAACATCTACAAATTAGCCCTCTATTAATGGAGGTAAAGCATCCAAAATACAAATAATAGGAGGAAACATGAAAGCTATGAAAACCCCCTTCTAAATTGTGTCAATGAAGGATCACTGGAGAAGCCCTATGAAAGCTTCCACACACGCCATCAAGGTGAACTTGACGGCTACGATCTTTAATCCTTGAATGATGATCTTAAACCCCTTGAAATCACCCTTTAAGTGCTGGAGATTTGTCTCTTATCTTTCCTAACTTCGCCTCCAAGAAATACCCAAAAGAAAAATGTTCAATGCCCTAAAAATCCTCTTAAGTTTTATTTATACCCGACTACGTACGAGCTTTTTTATAGGCATAAGGACGTGGTCATAAGGGAGCTAGAGAAGATGGTCACGAGCCTTACGGGAACACTTCTGGCCGTAAGTCACATCCGTAAGGTTTTCTATTTGTGTTACGGTCCAACATACGGCCATAAGCGATGGACCGCAAGCATCACTTGTTCTGCTTCTTGCGACCGCCCTTATGGGTGTAAGCTTTAGTTGTAAGCTCCTCTGGATGATCCTTATGGGCTAAGCCTTGCCTATAAAGTCCTCTGAATTAGCTATGAATCCCTATTATGAGCATAGGCATGCTTGTAAAGTCCTCTAGAATTGACTTACGACCGTAAGGTTAGCCGTAAGCTGCCCGTAAGTCACCCAATTTGCCTTGTCCTTGTTTGAATGATATTGAGAGAGCTCCAACTTTATCGTTTGAGATCTGAAATATTTGTTTTGGCTCTCTCTCATCTTGACATCTTGCCTTAAGCCTGAGAATGCGAAACACACTTGATTTAACATCGAATTCCATAATACGATTCTAATACATGCCGAATGAATGTACAAAGTGATATAAAATACATGCATAATGTATGCTCATCAGAAACTCTTCCAACTAGATATAAACAATGCTTTTCTACACGGTGAATTACATGAAGACATTTATATGAAAATTCCTCGTGGGCTGGAAATATCTCATTCAAGGCTAGTTTACAAATTAAGAAAATCCTTGTATGGTCTAAAGAAGGCTTCCAGACAATGGTATTCAAAATTGTTAGCTGCTTTGAAGTCAATAGGTTATCAAAACCCCAAGAATGATTACTCATTGTTTTATAAGAAGTCTGATGGACAAGTCATTTTCCTAGCTATATATGTGGATAACATACTCATAACATGCAACAATGAAGAAGAAATGATTAGTTTGAAATAATTCCATGATCAGCAATTCAGAATAAAAAATTTAGAAAAACTACATTACTTAGGCATTGAGGCAATTACACAAGGACAGGATTTAATTTTGACACAAAGGAAGTTTATCATAGATCTATTAACTAAATTTGATTGCAATCAATTGTCATCAATATCAAGTCCTTTGGTACATGGCCTCAAGCTAACTACTAATATGGATCAGCCACTCTCGAATCCCTCTCTTTATAGAAGATTAGTGGGCAAGCTCAACTATTTGACGAATACAAGACCAAATTTGTCTTTTTTCTATCCAACATTTGGGTTAATTCATGTCAAATCCTCATACTTCTTATATGGAGGCTGCTTCATGTATTAAGATACCTAAAGAATAATCCTACACAAGGAATTCTTATGAATTCTGATTATAGTTTTTCTCTACAATCATATTGTGATTCAGATTGGGTTTCTTGTCCTCAAACTAGGCATTCGGTTGGTGGATTTTACATCACTCTTGGAAATACTCCTTTATCATGGAAATCCAAGAAGCTAAGCACAGTTGCTTTATCTTAAGCAAAAGCTGAATACAGGTCAATTAGAAAGGTATGCTCTGATTATAGTTTTTCTGTAAATATTTCTACAATTGGATGTGTATTTTGTAAGATATTCATAATCTTGTAAGACTAACCTAGAATATAAATGTGCTAAATTGGGTGAGATTTATATTGATGTCATAATTTGAGAAAAGCTAAGAATATTATGGAACTTGGTCACATTGTATCTTGGTGGGTCTAAATATTTTGGAAATAGGAATCATGAGGTTTGGCAAGTTTAAGTACTGCTATAATATCGATTTGAGGGAAAAAAAAAATGAAATCAACAAAATTTAAGGTTTGTGAATACTTGACGATTGCTAACGTAATGATAAATTTATTGCATTGTTGATGTTAGTAAGGCAAAAGATATTTATTGAGCTAGGAATTTTTGTCAAGGCTACTTGTTTCCAAAATGAGTAATGTTTTATGTTCCTATTTATATACAGTGAAGTTTTGACTTATGATTTTTTGTTGGTTCTATTAGCCATTTGATCTCCAGTTAATGAGGAAAAATTATGAGTGCCCTGATATTGTTGGACTTGAGTATGTGCATAATTTTAATGTTATCCACTTTTTCATAAATGCTTGTTGGTTGTAAAATTAGATATATGATAATCATGTCTTGTGATTTAGTAGGCAACATGTATTTCCAATGGATGAGAAAGAAACTGATGCCATTTTAGTATTTTTCTAACTTGTTTGATTTATTCATCACATCCTTGGAGTGATACAGGGATTGGGAATTTTAATTGAGGTTTGTTGGATTGCAATGATGGTAATGTATTTGCGGTTTTAAATTCTTTTGAAGTCAGATGATAACAAACACATGATAATATATGCTCAGATTGATGTTTAATAGAGGATGCCCAAGGGTATTGAATTCTATATTATGTTTGACATGAGTTTGAGACAAACCAAAGATTGGTTTATTTTTTATTTGTTACAACCATCGCCCTTAGAAGTATCATTAGTCAAGTTTTGCTTGAATCCGTTTGTCATTGAATTTTATCAGCTAATTCGATGATGCTCGAACTTTTTCATAGTTTGAATCTTACTAGAAGCCTGCTTCGATGGTTAAAGTTTGAGTTTAGAGGACTAAACTCTTTTAAAGGAGGGGAGATTGTGAGCCCCACCCCTTAATCAAATCCTAGCCATTGCTTTTATCTCTTAATCCTAGCCGTTGGTTTTACTTTTAATCTTAGCCATTGATTTTGTTTTTTTGTTTAGTTTCAAAAACCCCTAGCCGCTCTCTTCAAATTTTTTTCGGTTTTAGATCATAGGGGGGAAAAAGAGAGAGAGAGAGAGAGAGAGAGAGAGACTTGCGTCGTCTCTTTCTCTTCCTTTTGCGTGGTGGTGTCGTGACGAGGACGGGAGAAGGGTCTCATCGTCACGGATTTCATTTCACCGTTATTGTTGAGGTAAGGTTATGAGTTTTTGTTATTGCTCTTTCTTATGCTTGTTTGTGACATGTTACTAGTTAGGGTTAGGGTTTGGTGAGAATTGATTTGATTTTAGTTTGAGGATAAAATTCAGAAAGTCTCTGTTAGCACAGTAGAGATCTCTAATTTATTTCGAAGATATATAGATGGAATTTGGAAGAGATCAGAATAGAAAAATTGTAGATCGAGATTGTTTTTAGCTTACTACGAAATTTCAGAATTTTTGAAGTAGTATCCTGCAAATTATAAATTTTTAGACGCAGGTGACGCGGACAGGGGTTTCTGCTCAGCCCCTTGAACAGTTTTTTTGATTATTTTTGTAATTGTAAGTTCTTTTTTTAGATTTATATTTATATAAGAAAGTTATATACTGACGATGTTATATTTGTCTCTGCAAAAATTTCAGAATTTGTAGACATGTAAATTGTGAGATATGAGCAGATTTCTATAGGTGTGCTCAATACTATTTCAGAGAGAACATTATGATTGCTTAAACAATTTGATGGTCTCGCTAAATGGAATTTGGAGAAGAGTAATATAACAAAGTTATATATTTTTGATGTTACCTAATTACCTGAAAAAAATGTCAGATTTTTATGCATATGTAGTTTGTGAGATATAACCCTATTGGTATAAGTGTCTCGGATGAAGATGCCTAGTTTTTCTCATAAGTTTGAAATTTTTTTGATTTGGGTTAGAATTTGCAAAGCTACGCTGATTTTTAATCTTAAGGTTTGTAGGTGAGTTGGTTATTGGTCTTGACCTTGGTAATTTTGTTAGTGTTTGATTTGTTTTTTTGCATTCGTGTGAATTTTTAGAATTTGTTTACTTGTAATTCGATGGGTTATTCCCAAATTAGGACTTCCCGAGAAATACTCGATTGGTGTAAGTATTCAAAAAAATCCGGTTGTTAATCGGTAAGTATCCTACATATAAATCATATTATATGTATATACTCTAGTTTTTCCCGAACATCCGAAAAATTTTTGAGAAAAAAATAATGATTTTATGTATTTATTTATATTTTTGAATTATTTATTTATTATTATTTTTTTGGAATTATTTTTAAAGTTCCAGCTTAATGATATTTTTATTTTTGGATTAGAATTAATTGAAAGGTTTAAATATTTTTCTTTACATTTGGATTACTTAATTTTTTTGAATTCCGGATATTTATTTACTTTCCGATTAATTACTATTGTGTTTTTTTCTTTATTATCTATTCATGTTTGGATTCTATTAACTCGGATTATTTTTGATATGATAAAAATGGGATCATGTGATCGCAAATTACTTGCATTTTTGCCCAAGATGAATTTTTGATAGTTTATTGTTTTTGTGAACATTAAATATTTTGACAAAGTACTCGTAGTCCCCAAACTAACTTTGCAATAACCCTGTCACTGGGGGTTAAACACTGACCGTGTCGACATGTACTCTGATATAGAAACTATAGTTTCCCACCGCTTTCCGTCGGTGAAGAATAACGGCCTCTGATAATTCTGGCTCGGGTCACCGAGGGTAAACTTATGAGTTCTAATATTCTGGCTCGGGTCACCGAGGATAAATATATGAGATCTGTTATTTTGTTTTGACAATAGTTGTTTGGGGGACCTATATGCTTGGTTTTGACATCTGTGTTTATTTGAAATAAATTTGATTTCTGATTTTGATTTTGATAATTTATGATTTTTTGTAAATGATCCCTATATTTTTTTAGTGGGTGCTTACTGGGCTGTCAAGCTCATAATCTGTTGTTAATTTTTTTTTCAGGTTTTGAGGCCTTGTATGCCTACTTGGTTTCGGCCTTCTAGGTGTACGGCCGTTTGTCGGCGTCCCTGGTCCATGGAGTTGGGTTCGGGGCGTGACAAATTTAGTGGTATTAGAGAGATTTAGTAAAATTTTGATGGTATTAGTGTGCTAGATAGAAAGTTAAATCCCGTAGTGTTATGGAAGCTTGAACCAAGAAAGTCAAATTACAATGGGAATATATTTCCTATTAATTAGTTGCTATTGTGCCCTTCTTTTTGTCGGATTTATGTGTAGTAGAATATAGTGGGCCTTAGTTCCAGTTTTGACCTAGCCTGTAGCTTTGATTTGCATCTTCGAGCTTTTGTCTTTGATTAGTCTTCTGTTACTGCCATGGTGTTATGGCACCCTTCGAGGGAAGTCTACTAGCGACCCTCTTTATTCTTAGTAAAGAAAATCTTGTGGTCATGTACTGTTGGTAATTAATTAGCATATTTCATTAATTACCTCCCTGCATTAATTTTCTTGGACTTTCATAGTTTATGGATTGACAATCTTATGTTCCTCTACTTGCTTTTTTCTTAAACTCATTGGCTAGAATTGCATGTTATAGTATTTTTTTGACAATTTGAATTGAGGGAAAATATATTTTTGCTTTGGTTAAAATTTGTGATTTGATCTTGTAGGATTGCATTGTATTGGAAATTGTTTGATATGGCTATTTGATATAAAGAGAATAAGGGATTTAGAAATTTGCAGATATAATGATTTGAAAAAAAAATGATTAGAGTTGAGTTCTTGTATTGTTATACATTGACACATAAGTATTGTGACTTTCAAGATTTTTGATTTGAGTTGCTCGAAATTTTTGTCCAAATTCAGAGACTATGGATATAGAATTTGGGGAAGTTTAAAAACTAGAGAATTGTGGCATTTATCCATAGCTATCTACCCTGCGAAATTTTTGAATTTATTAGATGTGTATCCTAAGAGACATTCTCTTATAATTGGGTCTACTCGGATATTATCATTATGCAGGACTTGAAGATTAAATGGTATTTTTTTCAGATTGTAGAGGAAGATTTAGCCAAAGTGCATTATAGAGAACTTGTTCAATATGGTCTTAACTACTTTTTCCGTAAATATTTCTACAATTGGATGTGTATTTTTGTAAGATATTCATAATCTTGTAAGACTAACCTAGAATATAAATGTGCTAAATTGGGTGAGATTTATATTGATGTCATAATTTGAGAAAAAGCTAAGAATATTATGGAACTTGGTCACATTGTATCTTGGTGGGTCTAAATATTTTTGGAAATAGGAATCATGAGGTTTGGCAAGTTTAAGTACTCGCTATAATATCGATTTGAGGGAAAAATGAAATCAACAAAAATTTAAGGTTTGTGAATACTTGACGATTGCTAACGTAATGATAAATTTATTGCATTGTTGATGTTAGTAAGGCAAAAAGATATTTATTGAGCTAGGAATTTTTTTGTCAAGGCTACTTGTTTCCAAAAATGAGTAATGTTTTTATGTTCCTATTTATATACAAAGTGAAGTTTTTGACTTATGATTTTTTTGTTGGTTCTATTAGCCATTTGATCTCCAGCTAATGAGGAAAAAAATTATGAGTGCCCCGATATTGTTGGACTTGAGTATGTGCATAATTTTAATGTTATCCACTTTTTCATAAATGCTTGTTGGTTGTAAAATTAGATATATGATAATCATGTCTTGTGATTTAGTAGGCAACATGTATTTCCAATGGATGAGAAAGAAACTGATGCCATTTTAGTATTTTTCTAACTTGTTTGATTTATTCATCACATCCTTGGAGTGATACAGGGATTGGGAATTTTAATTGAGGTTTGTTGGATTGCAATGATGGTAATGTATTTGCGGTTTTTAAATTCTTTTGAAGTCAGATGATAACAAACACATGATAATATATGCTCAGATTGATGTTTAATAGAGGATGCCCAAGGGTATTGAATTCTATATTATGTTTGACATGAGTTTGAGACAAACCAAAGATTGGTTTATTTTTTATTTGTTACAACCATCGCCCTTAGAAGTATCATTAGTCAAGTTTTGCTTGAATCCGTTTGTCATTGAATTTTATCAGCTAATTCGATGATGCTCGAACTTTTTCATAGTTTGAATCTTACTAGAAGCCTGCTTCGATGGTTAAAGTTTGAGTTTAGAGGACTAAACTCTTTTAAAGGAGGGGAGATTGTGAGCCCCACCCCTTAATCAAATCCTAGCCATTGCTTTTATCTCTTAATCCTAGCCGTTGGTTTTACTTTCAATCTTAGCCATTGATTTTGTTTTTGTTTAGTTTCAAAACCCTAGCCGTCTCTTCAAATTTTTTCGGTTTTAGATCATAGGGGGAGAGAGAGAGAGAGAGAGAGAGAGAGAGAGAGAGAGAGAGAGAGACTTGCGTCGTCTCTTTCTCTTCCTTTTTGCGGGTGGTGTCGGCGACGAGGACGGGAGAAGGGTCTCATCGTCACGGATTTCATTTCACTGTTATTGTTGAGGTAAGGTTATGAGTTTTTGTTATTGCTCTTTCTTATGCTTGTTTGTGACATGTTACTAGTTAGGGTTAGGGTTTGGTGAGAATTGATTTGATTTTAGTTTGAGGATAAAATTCAGAAAGTCTCTGTTAGCACAGTAGAGATCTCTAATTTATTTCGAAGATATATAGATGGAATTTGGAAGAGATCAGAATAGAAAAAAATTGTAGATCGAGATTGTTTTTTTAGCTTACTACGAAATTTCAGAATTTTTTTGAAGTAGTATCCTCGCAAATTATAAATTTTTTTAGACGCAGTGACGCGGACAGGGTTTCTGTTCAGCCCTTGAACAGTTTTTGATTATTTTTGTAATTGTAAGTTCTTTTTTAGATTTATATTTATATAAGAAAGTTATATACGACGATGTTATATTTGTCTCTGCAAAATTTCAGAATTTGTAGACATGTAAATTGTGAGATATGAGCAGATTTCTATAGGTGTGCTCAATACTATTTCTGTAGAGAACATTATGATTGCTTAAACAATTTGATGGTCTGCTAAATGGAATTTGGAGAAGAGTAATATAACAAAGTTATATATTTTGATGTTACCTAATTACCTGAAAAATGTCAGATTTTATGCATATGTAGTTTGTGAGATATAACCCTATTGGTATAAGTGTCTCAGATGAAGATGCCTAGTTTTCTCATAAGTTTGAAATTTTTGATTTGGGTTAGAATTTGCAAAGCTACGCTGATTTTAATCTTAAGGTTTGTAGGTGAGTTGGTTATTGGTCTTGACCTTGGTAATTTTGTTAGTGTTTGATTTGTTTTTTGCATTCGTGTGAATTTTTAGAATTTGTTTACTTGTAATTCGATGGGTTATTCCCAAATTAGGACTTCCCGAGAAATACTCGATTGGTGTAAGTATTCAAAAAAATCCGGTTGTTAATCGTAAGTATCCTACATATAAATCATATTATATGTATATACTCTAGTTTTCTCGAACATCCGAAAAATTTTTGAGAAAAAAATAATGATTTTATGTATTTATTTATATTTTTGAATTATTTATTTATTATTATTTTTTTGGAATTATTTTTAAAAGTTCCAGCTTTAATGATATTTTTATTTTTGGATTAGAATTAATTGAAAGGTTTAAATATTTTGTTTACATTTGGATTACTTAATTTTTGAATTCCAGATATTTATTTACTTTCTGATTAATTACTATTGTGTTTTTCTTTATTATCTATTCATGTTTGGATTCTATTAACTGGATTATTTTGATATGATAAAAATGGGATCATGTGATCGCAAATTACTTGCATTTTTGCCCAAGATGAATTTTTGATAGTTTATTGTTTTGTGAACATTAAATATTTTTGACAAAAGTACTCGTAGTCCCCAAAACTAACTTTGCAATAACCCTCACATCGGGGTTAAACACCGACTGCGTGTCGACATGTACTCGATATAGAAACTATAGTTTCCCACCGCTTTCCGTCTGTGAAGAATAACGGCCTCTGATAATTCTGTCTCGGGTCACCGAGGGTAAACTTATGAGTTCTAATATTCGCCTCGGGTCACTGAGGATAAATATATGAGATCCGTTATTTTTGTTTTGACAATAGTTGTTTGGGGGACCTATATGCTTGGTTTTGACATCCGTGTTTATTTGAAATAAATTTGATTTCGATTTTGATTTTTGATAATTTATGATTTTTTTGTAAATGATCCCTATATTTTTTTAGTGGGTGCTTCATCGGGTCATCAAGCTCATAATCTGTTGTTAATCGTGTTTTGAGGCCTTGTATGCCTACTTGGTTTCGGCCTTCTAGGTGTACGGCCGTTTGTCGGCGTCCCTGGTCCATGGAGTTGGGTTCGGGGCGTGACAGTTTTTTTGCATGCTAATCTGATTCTTGTTGTTTGATTTAAAGGTTGGATTTCTACAGAGCAAACGGAATCAATGTGTTCTTAAGACTACAACTGTTTGATAACTTTGCGATTATTGTTTTTTTTTTATGCATATGAAGTGTTTTATTTTTTATTATTATTAATGTTTGGAGAGAGAGAGAGAGATGTATTTATGTAGGGAATTTTTATGAGGGTAAAGGGGGTGCTTGACCAATGATATATATATATTTAGAGGATGATGGAAGGCATAGTTAGAAGCATCCGCTCTATTTACCTCTCACTTTCTCCTTATTTTATTTTTGTAAAAATAACAATTTCTTAAAAAATTAACACCGAAAGTAAAAAAAAAAAATAATGTTTGGAACAAAGCAAAAATTTATTATTTTGATATTTCACAAATTGATTCATATAGTATAAAAAAATTTAAAAATTTATTGTTTGGCCCCGTGGTTTTTATAAGCTAGGATAAAACATGTATATATATATATATATATATATATATAGGGAAAACATCATCTAAGTAAGTCCCTAGATTTGAAATCTAGGGACGTTTTAAATCTAAGCCGTTGGATCATCATCCGATGGTTGATTGATTATATAAACACTGTACACCTTTTTTTAATGTTCATGATCACTGTACAACACTGTAGAATGCGGTTTCTACTGTTCATAATGATAAGAGCCGTCAGATTTTCATCCGATGGCTACTATGGACATCCCTAGATTTGAAATCTAGGGACGTCCCTAGATGATGGATTCTCATATATATATATATATATATATATGAAAAATATTTATAAAATTCTATTCTTTGGCCCCTTAGTATCCCTATAGATTTTTTTAAAAAAAAAATCTATTATCTGATAGTCTTACATTAAAAAAAAAATTTAATGATTGTATCCCTATAGCATATACCTCTTTTATTTTTTTATTTTTGTTGTAATTAGATTTGCCAAACAACAATGTCGTTCAACTAATCTGACTATATATTTTCTTTAATTAACCTCAAAAACTTTGACTATATTATGAGCATTCATTAAAAAAATTTACAAATAAACAATTCTAGTTTTTTTTCTACTTCTAGGGCACTAATTTTATGTATTTTTTTTATTTTCTTTTACAAGTTTGTGCTTAATCTTCTATGTCTATTTCTTCGTTTTCCTTACCGTCTGATAGATACAATGTACTGTCTTTCTCTCTCCTTATGTAACCAATTTTAGGGTTTGACATAAATATATATCTATATTGTTCAGTGTGACACATCCAGGTGGGAGAGAATTCTCTTGGGACATCAAAAAGAGAAAATTTTGTTGATTAATTAGTTGATGCTTATGATTTTTGTTTTCTTTCTAAAATTTGTTTGTCTTCTTATGTGATGTGCGGTCTTTTTCAGCAAAATTTTATTTGAATAACTCTTTTACTATAAAAGAGTTGCATTTTATTATTATTCGAAATTATAAAGACTAAAGTGAATAAAAAAAATGCCATTATATATCCTTAACATTACATTATCATTCCTAGAAGTTTGGGTGTTCATTTTACATGTAATAATACTTTTTTGTAATGACTATTTTTTCACTCCCAATGTTTATTTATCAAAAAGAGATATCATTTCAATATTGAGTTTGATACCATGTTTTTTTTAGGAAAATCAAAATAAATAAATAAATAAATGATATTTAGAAAATATATATATATATATATACTATAGAATATTTTACAAATTCAAAATTTTCAAATTTAAATACTATTTTATTATAGTTTTAAATGATATTTTTGGATTTTAACATGATATTAAATTTAAAATTATGGTGTAAGGTTTTAACATGGATGAATTGTCATATATCCAAAAACTAGTTTTTATTTTAATTTGACGTGATATTTATTTGTTTATATGTGATTTATTTTTGTAAGAAAGTTTTTAAAATTGGAAAAGCTTCACATTACATATTCTATAAAATACTTGCTTAATAATATTAAAAAAGGACCATGGTTTTTGGCCTTTGTAGTTTGGATTAATAATAATTAATATTAAATTTCAACAAAATTTATTACATACTCGGAGCAACATGTATATTTTGCATTTACTTTTTCTCAGTTGATTTATTAATTCATTTGCTTGAATTATTATGAAATACCCATTCGTGGGCCGGCGCTTACCACTTTTATATTAAAAAAAATAGTTGAAGGACATCATCTTTTATTTATTTATTTATTTATTTATTTATGAATATTAGTATTCAGTGGCCCAATGCATGACCTCCATCACTGACTTCGTCAATAATATGAAAGAGACGTTGATCCTGCACCTTCACCAATCAAACTCATCACTATTATTATTATTATTATTATTTTTGTCATAGTGTAATTTAAGGGCCACATATGGCAATAATAATGCCCAACGTACCATTGCCACACTGTCACACATCTGATCCAATCTACTTAAAATATTACTCAATAATCAATCAGACAACAATATATTTGTTTAATATTTTCAATAGAAATTTTCTGACATATATTTATCATTGAAAATTATAAAATTTATTTGATATATATATATATATATATATATATATTGATGAATGGACGACAAACAGGCCATCTATTTAAAGGATACTCAATGGACAGTTAGGTATGAAAATTAGTGAATTAATTGATATATATTTGTAAATTATAATTAATTAAGGTTTTTTTTAAAAAAATATGAATAAACTATTTAGATCAGCGAGAGACAAACAAAAGTACAACTACCACCAGATATGATAAGAAAAACACAACAAAAGAAGAACAACAAAATAAAACAATAACCAGTTGGGAGCAAAAGCCCTAAAAAATACATCAAACTCTAAACCTAGCTAGCTAGTCTATGTTTGGGTTATAATCCATATCGATAGACAGGGTTTTGTCTCTTCAGAATATATATAAATAATAATAATAAATTTTATATTTATAATCGTCAAAGAATATTTACATATTCACCCATATAAAGTTCATATTTCCATATATGGTCGTTTAAAAGTTTACAATTGTATACATGCGTAATGATCCATGACCTCATAATGCTAAAATTGAAACTATATCTCTAATTTTAAAATTTTAAAAAAAAAAGAAAAAACCATCTTTAAATAACTCCATAGCTTAAAGAAGAAAATGCCCCTCATATAGTAGTGAGAAAGAGAGCTACCTTATCGACATTAGCCATGGCCAACCATGAGCAAGCTCCTGCTCACATCCTCCTCATCCCTTTCCCGGCTCCCGGCAACATGCTTCCATTACTGGACTTAGCTCACCATCTCTCAACCAAACCCAACCTCATCTCCATCTCCATGATCACCATCACCATTGTTGTCTCTCCAAACACTCTCCCTCTCCTCTCCCCTCTCCTTTCCACCTCCTCTTCCATCCACCCTCTCATCCTCCCCTTCCCCTCCACCACCACCATCTCCGAACCTCCTCTCTCCTCCTTCCTATCCATCTCCCACTCCCTCTCCACTCTCCTCTCTCCCATTCTCCAATGGGCTCTCTCCTCCTCCCCTCCCTTAACCACCATCATCTCTGACTTCCTCCTTCCTTGGTCTCATCATCTATCTCAACAACTCTCCATTCCAAACATTGTCTTCTGCCCCTTCTCAGCCCTCACTGTCTCACTTGCTCACAGCTTATGGAGAACCATGCCTGAACGTGACCTTCCTGACAGTCCTGATTCTCTTGTCTTCCTCCCTGACATCCCTTCTTCTCCTTCTTACCCTTGGTACCATCTCTCCTCCATGTTCAAACCTCAAAGAGATGGAGATCCACTCCATGGTTTCATAAAAGAAGCTCTTCTCAAAAATATTGACAGTTGGGGCTTCATCTTTAACACTTTCTCCGACCTTGAAGCTCCATATTTGGACCACCTCCGGCGAGACCTCCGCCGAGTCTTTGCAGTCGGTCCGATACGTCCACTTGAGCATGCACTGCCGGCGGATGATAAATTGATAGAATGGCTTAACACCTGTGACGACCGGTCGGTGGTTTACGTGTGTTTAGGTCCTCAGACAGTGCTAGCTCCGGCGCAGATGGAAGCCGTGGCGGCGGCGTTGGAGCTTAGTGAAGAGAGGTTTGTGTGGTGTGTGAGAGGGCCGGGAGTGGAGCCGGAGAAGGAGGTGGTGGTGCCGGCGGGGTTTGAGGAGAGAGTGAAGGGGAGAGGGGTGGTGGTGGAGGGGATGGTGGCGCAAACGGCGGTGCTGGAGCACAGGGCGGTGGCGGTGTTCGTGACGCACTGTGGGTGGAGGTCGGTGATGGAAGGGATGGCGGCGGGGGTGAAGATGATGACGTGGCCAATGGGGGCGGACCAGTATGTGAATGAGAGGGTTGTGGTGGAGATGGGGATGGGAGTTAGGGTTTGTGAGGGAGTGGATGGAGTGGTGAATGTGGAGGAGATGCTGAAGAAGGTGATGATGATGGTGGGGAGGGAGAGGGAGGAGGAGGAGGTGGTGGTGGTGGAGCTGAAAAAGAAGGTGGCGGCGGCAGTGGGGGAAGGGGGGAGCTCGTCGGAGGACTTGGAGAGGTTAATGGAGGAGCTCTGCTCGTTAGGGAGGAGGAAGACATAGAGGGTGATACATGGTGGTGTTGCATGCATGGTGAATGAGTTTAGGAGCGGTTGGTTTGTGGTAATAACATATTATCACGAGATTATCATAATAATATGAGTGAGAATGTTATATGATTGGGAATATTATGATAATTTAATATAATTATGTTCGATTGAGAACTCTTATTATCGGTAATAATTCATTACCGTATTTAGTTGTCATAATAATTAATTTGTTAAAATATAAAAAGTTATGAGTGGTAATCCAAGATAAACACTAAATTTGGTGGTAATAGGATTACTACTTTCTTGGTAATATTTATAAATTGGTAATGTGATATTATTTTCCACATTACCACCGGTGTAATGCTAAACGTAGTAATATTTTCATATTATCATGTAACACGTGGTCATCTTTTTATATTACCGCGAACCAAACGGACCCTTATGATTAATTACGGTTTGTTATCGGTGTATTTGAGAATAATTTCATGCATTGCATGTATGAGGAATGAGTTTGGAGTTAAGGTTTGTTATTACTTATTGGCGTATAATGTGTTTGGGAATAATTTCATGTATGGTATGATATGACTTGTTTTATTAATAAATTAATTTTAACCTTTTACTGAGACTATTTTTTGGCACAAATATACATGGATTTAATTTTTTACAAATAAATATTTTTTAAAGGGACGTTTACCATAATTAATTTTATTAGTGGAAATTGCCAAAAAAACCCTTTAAGTTTGTAAAATTGCCAAAAACACCCCGTTAGTTTTGCAATCCCCAAAAACCCCCTCCTTTTAAAGTCTATGTTTTTCAAACCCCCAAACCCTGTAACGGATGTGAACGGAGTGAGTTTCAAATTTTTTTGGACGAAAAATGCCCTTGCATGGGGAGTCGTGGGCATGCACCATCTCGGCGATTTGAGAGGAAGTGGGGGTTTTCCGTAGGGTAACCCCGAGAGACAATTTATTGGAGCCAGTTTAATTGCTTTTTCTCAACTCACGTCTTGACTTTTCCATTTCGAAGTCGTCTCCGAAGTTGTCTCTACCGTGAAGCCTCTGTAATTGGCATTTCATCGACTTTTTCCCTTTCCACCCGAGTATCTCGAAGGAGAAGTCCCCCAGCGACTAGTTGGCATTTCATCGATTCTGCAATCTAAGGTATTGAGTATGGTTTTATGTTAACTGCTCATTCTAAAGAAAGATTTTTTTCGGTTTTGTTTTTGTGCTCCTGTTTTTTTGTTGGAAGATATTGAAGTCTGCAGGGGATTTCTCGGTGGGGTTTTGTTAGTCTGCAGGGAGATTTCTCGGCTAGGGTTTTTGTTTTGTTTTTGCATTTTCGTATGTATACACTATCGAAATAGTTTTTTTCGATTGTTATGATTTGTGTAATATTTATAATGTACATTTCCCGTTTCGTTTGATATGGTTGCAATTTTACAAATGAGGTTGACGTTTAAGAAATGAGATGTTACAGTTTAAAATTTGTTGTCTCTGTTCAAGTATTCTCGTCTCATTTAACAAAAATGGGTCTCGTTTAACATTTTATATCTCTCGTTTAATAAGCGAGAGTTTACTGGTTTAAAACCTTATATTTCCGCTTAAACTTTTGTCAATCTGCATGTTGAATGTGTTGTTATTATCGCGAGCTTTGTGATTATGGCGGTCGACCCTAGTTAATGGGCGTTGCTATTTGACACGGTTGTGGAGACCTTAGGCGAATTGAAAGCTAACATGACCCCTCGACATCTGGGGAGATTATTCGAAGGACACCGTTTGCGCGTTATTTGAGTGGAAGCCATATACCAAGAGAGGGCCCTTCTTGATTCTCTTTTGCAAAAGATACGATGGTCGCACCAATAAATTCGAGGATCGGGGAAAAGCTCGCTGAGTTTCGAGACCTCAAGATGTGGCCCTCGTTCTTGGTCTGCGTTGCGATGGCGACGCAGGTGGTCTTTCGGAAGAAGAAAACCCGGTCGGTTCGAAGGGCGGTATCTATCAAAGACCTCACGAGAGCACGGAGACTCCATCAAGAGCACTGCGGTGCAACTTGTTCGACGAGAGGGAGAAGAAGATAATTTTTGTCAAACTCCCGATGGTGTACCTCGTGGGGGACGATCCTCTTCCCAAATACATCATGCTCGGTTCCGAGCGGATCGTTGATTACGTCGATGATCTACCGAGCCCATGGGGGCGATCACGGCGTAGGGCGCGAGCGACGCTCAAGTGGCTTATGGAGGATATTCCACAGCGGCCGCCCGAGTGCAAGATAGATCGCTGGGAAGAAGACCAACACGAGAGTGCATTAAGAGTTGCTCGGTCACGCTTAACGTCGGTTTTATGAGTGGCCGGAGCGGGAAGAAAGTCCGTTTCGACGAGATCCCAGGATCGTTTGTGCTACGGTGAAAGTACTTACGGGAAGCAGCGGCGGTGAAAAGCGAGCTTGTCATCGCTCGATGGAAAAGAGGTAATAAATCATGGACAATGTTTAACATAAGTCTTTAATGTTTAAACATTTTTATTTAGCGTTTAACTTTAGTATTTACCGTTTAACTATTATTCATACCGGTTTAAATATTTTTGTTCTCCGTTTAATTATATTCTATAACGTTTAAATATATAGTTTTTTTATAGTTTAAAATGAATGATCTCATTGAAATTGTTTGGTTTACATATGTTAGTTTCACGAGTTTGGTTCCGTGAATCTTTGAAGAAGAAATATTTGTTGGCGCCAACCGAGCGGATGGATGCCATTGCTCGGGAACCACTTGCTCGAAGGCGGGATGAGAGGGCGGCCTCTATCGATGCTTGTGCCCGGACGCCGTTCTCCTACTTCCGACCCACCGCAGCGCCGCGATTCCTCGGCCCGAGAAGCCCTCCCCCTACCCCGGCGATTGCAACAACCCCCTACCACGACAGCGAGCGGTCCCCCGACCATGGCGGCCCTCCGGCCCGTGGCGGCCCCACCCGGTGACATTAGGGCGAAGATGTCACCGCAACTCTTATGCGGGCGTGCGGATATTGATGACCGAGGTTTTCCTCGGCTTGTCGCTCGTGTGGAGCGCTGGAAGGGCGTTGCGACCAGTGCGCCATCCCTCGAAAGACTGAAGCACCCGGGGACGAGCAGGCGTCGAATTTGGCGACGACGACATCATCGGGAAGGTCGTTCAAAGGCGGCCACATTCGAAGAGACTTGCGAAAAAGAGGAGAACAATCTGCCTCTGTCTCCGCTGCCGGTGACGATGAAACAATAGCAACACCATCGGCGGTGATCGTCATTCTTGAGTGCATCGCCGTTGATGACATGGCCATGACGGTGGAGGACATCGTAGATGATGTGGCCGTTGCTTGCGGTTGAGAAGGTCGTTGACTCTCTTCTCGATGAAATCGTCGACCGGTGGAGCCAGTTTTGCCGAGATGCGGCATCGAAAGATGGACACGATCCACGAAGGTCGAGAACAAGTTAAGGGTGTGTCTCCCCGATGATCTTTGTTGTCATGGCCACGGTTGAGAAGATCGTCGAATCCGTTCTGCGTGGCCGTGGCCGACGATCGCATGACCAGCGAGGACACAATCCCACCACAACAAGAACCATGTAAGGAAGTGTACTGCGGTTGATCTTTGTCGCCGTCGTCCCGCGTCGAAGCCGGACACAATCCCACGACAAGAACAACAATGTAAGGATGTGTGCCGGTTGATCTTTGTCGCCATCGTCCCGCATCGAAGGAAGATCTTTGATGAAGACCCCGACCGAGCAGCGAGAGAGATGATCGAAGGCCAATCGAAAAAATTGGACCCGGAGCGGCTCGGAAAGCTTTTATTCGAAGAAGAAGAAATGGGTTGGCTCGAGTCGTCTTAACAAATCTGACGAGGAGTTGATGAGGATCTTCCTCAGCTGCTCTATGGGACGGAGTAAGTGTAACGTTTTTATGATATTGTTTAAAGGGTTTCTTATAGTGTTTAACTATTACCTAATAGTGTTTAATACCATTATGTTATCATTTAAGTTTTTAGCCTTACTGGTTTAATTATATATAATATCATGTAACAATTGATAATATCATTTAAATATTTACTGATATGGTCTTCTAATATACATTGTCGTTTAACCTCGACAGCTATCGTGTGGAAGAATGACTATTTGTCGACTTTCACTGTGACGAGGTTATACTGCTGCTTGAGGGGAAGGAGATGGTCGCTGATGATGTGATGGGCGCTTTTCGTATGCATAATACAAAAAGTCGTGAGCGAAAAGCCGTATCCTTACAAGAAGCGCCTCCATCATCGAGACCGCTTCTTGTTGTTTATGTCAAAGCGAGGACGGCGCACATGACACAATTATGGCTATGATCGGGGATGCTTTGTCTGCAACTGCATGAAGTTAATTGTCAGTCCTCCCGGATAATCATGAATGGCCACTTCCATGTACGTCGTCACGGACGATGATAAACAAGAATACGAGCGTTATTCTTCGTGTCAGAGTGCGATAAGGGCAGCGTTGGACATGGTAAGTTCTTTAATTATGTCCGATTAATATACATTTTGGTATTTAAATCGGTATTCTAATCTCGACTTGCATATCTCGACAGTGGAATCTATTCGACCTTTGTGTCGATATGGAGTTAAGCGAGTCGGCGACAGCAAAGTACCCGCTGCGTGCGACACGAAACCCCACGCCAAAAAAAACAAGGAAGCGTCGATTGCGCCGTCTACGTCATGCGGTTTATCGAGCAATTCTTGTGGGGTGAGAAGTTACGACTACTGCATGACGGGCGTTCCTTACCTCGGATTACGGTATGTTACCCGCATACTTAAGGAGGGAGGCGGTAGGCGTCCAGTGACAAAGGGGGTCAGTCATGGCGGGTTAAATTGCATTTTTGAATAACATGTCTTGTATGTCGATTGTCGATTTTGTTTTCAAATGTAAATCTGGACAAATTCAATTCATTGTTTTCGTGTTCGAAGAACATGACTTGTATATCTTAATGTAAAATTTTTGTTTGTTTTTGAATTGTAAAAGCGGGTTAAATTCCATTCGGTTTTATTTCATTGTTTAATTTACGTTGTAATTGTGTACATTTCACTTTCATTGTTTAAATATAGTATATATCGTTTAAACATCGAGTTTTTAAATATTTCAAATTACGGTGTACCCGTTTAAAAATAACACTTTCTCTGTTTAAATAAATGCACTCATTGTTTAACTAAATATGGAAAGTTGCCCATCAATACACAATTCAATTCATTGTTTTTTTGTTTTCGAAGAACATGACTTGTATATCTCAATGTAAAATTTTTGTTTGTTTTTCAATTGTAAAGGCGAGGTTAAATTTCATTCGGTTTCATTTCATTGTTTAATTTACGTTGTAGTTGTGTACATTTCCGTTTCATTGTTTAAATATACCATATATCGTTTAAACATCAGTTGAAATATTTCAAATTACAGTGTATCCGTTTAAAATAACAATGTCTCCGTGTAAATACATTCAATTCGTTGTAAATACACAATGTTTCTACGTCAGTACGTCGGTTTATTAACAATGCCTAGTCGGCGGCAGTTTCATTGCAAGATCGTCGATTGTGACCGGATCCTTGGCGGCGGGCTGCGATGTAACTCGCGGACATCAAAGCGCTTGCGACTCGATCCTCTTTCGTCTAGGCCGCCCGGTGCCTTCTAATCGCGGCGATGCATAAGCGAAGCTCACGATTTCCGTCTGAAGGCACATCGTCGTCGGGTATGGGAGAATATAGCTTCCTTGTATGCCGGTTTGTAATTGTCGGCGGTGAAGTACCCGCTAATAAATCGATGTACGTTGGTGTGCATCGCATTATTCTTTGCGCAAGCATGTTTGCAAGGGATACCATAAACTTGCCACCTCCGACATGAACAAGTTACGATGGCGAGATCCACGGAGATTCTTTGCGTTGGTCGATCGCCCGTAGCGATCATCGACACAACGACCAACCACGAAGATTTCGGTCGTCCTCAATAATGATCTCTAACCCGAATGTATGTACGGGCATAAGTAGGTCTCCCATTTGGTCGCTTGCTCACGCCTGGGTTACATAACATGCGCATCAACTTGAACACGGCAAATAAGGTTAAACAAAGGCGTTGATGGTTAAATAATTCGATCAACATGTTTAAACATTATTGTAATTAAATAAAGCGAAATGATTAATATTTAAAAGTCGGGAAAAGTGTAATTAAACAAAGATTGAGAATGTTTAAAGGGTAATACTAAATGTTAAGTGTAAATCAACATTCGCGAGACCTTATGGAGTCGACCATTTTTAAAGTCGTCGGTAAATGGCGAGCTTCCTTGATCCAAGCATTGAGCGACTCGCGACGTTCGAATACATCTCACCCCAACGATCACCTCCGAGCAGATAATTCGACCCGATGTGCCATATCCGATTTATTAATCAACCGAGTGATGAGCTTTCGGGTGATATGGCTGCGGTTCATTCACGGTATCATCGAAATCTTTGGCCGTGGATGCCCACGCAATCTGGAAGCATATAGACCCGAGCACTCCTCCCTCGATGCCTTCCCAAGTCGACATTGGCTTTTCGTAAAATTGGCCTCCAGAATGTCGAGAGGCGATGCAGCGTGGCGAAGAAGGGAAGACTCTGCAATTACGCTCACAAGGCCCTTGGACTCGTCCGACATGAAGGTAATTATCTCATGATAATCTCCACCTCGTATAAGGCATCGCCCTAACTTAGATATGAACCAAGTCGATTGGCGTCGGTCTCGTTGTCGACTATACCGAAGGCGACGTGGAAAAAAACCATTGTTACCATCTTTCCTGTGGCGCCCGATGAGTGTACCCGATATTTTTCCAAGGAGGTGGGTACCATCGAGAAAGCAATGACCGCAAAGCCCTCTTGAATCCTGACAATACACGCGTATGAAAGAAAAGAATGCCGCGTTTAAAAGCGATCGCAGTCTCTCTCCACGATCGCCCTGCTGCTAGGGTTGTCTCGACCGCCTTATCCACATACCAAAGAAAGCGAGTCATAGGCGGAGATATCACTCTGAGTCGAGGACCACCCGGGCATCCTCTTTTTCCCAACCAAGCACTGCTTGTATGGTATGTGGACACCATGTTCCCGCATAGCATGTCCTCACGAATGTCGATGGCCTTGATACGAGGGGACGGTCCTTGAGCTTCGAATCACTCGTGCGCTAACCCATTTTTGGGACGCTTTTCGGATGTGGCGTCGAACCTATGCCACCACCGCAAGTGTGTGACGGGTTGATTGTCTTGATTCGAAAGTATTTTTGTTATACTCTTTTTTGATGCGTGAAGGTGCCAACGACAACCATCGGCACGCATTCCGCGATCGCCCGATGTTTTTCGTTCTTTATGAATTTGAAGTCAAAAATTCCTTTTTGATTGCATGATTTTGAAGTACATCCCGAAAATGTTCGACACCGTCAAAAGCGTTGACCAATATCCAACGACAACACTTGAGAATGATCGGCGAGGAAGGAAGACATCCCACGCCGTCGAGGTCGCCCATGGGGATGAATGGGAGCACTCGCGAATCGAATTCTGCCAAACCACTTGATCGTATGAAAGATCAATATGTTAAGCGGAGAATATAATGTTTAGCGATAATGACAATAGTTAAGCGTTAAATTAAATACTTAAACAATTAACTAATAACGTAAAAGGACTAGTACGATATGTTAACCCGTTGACGGACGTATTTAAACAATAATGACCCCAGAACCCTGGAATAATTAAAAAGAAAAAGGAACTTACTGACGAGTAAACCTCGTTTTTCATTAGGATCCGACAATGGCACATTTTTACGCTCTCGACGACAAGATCAACTACAGACACATTTGAAGATGGAGTGGGACGTGACATCATCCGTGGAAGTCGACATCGCTTTTCTATTAGGCAAACCATTTTTATATCCATCTGGGTGTGATGAACTTAACCCCGACAAGAGAAACTTCGAGACCCCATCGCTCACATATCTCATTAACACCAATTCCCAGAAGTCCGAGCCGTGAACATTAGCACTCTTCCATCCCCGTTGAATCTAGCAATACCACAAAAACTCTCCATAATATATCGGTTGAAAACCAAATCGTACAAACCAAATGAAATGAAGAACAAAACGAAGACGACGAAGAAGAAGTAGAAGATGTAAAGAACAAAGCAGGATCGAGAAGGCAAACAAAAAAAGTGCACGATTGTATGCATAGAGGTTAGACTAGACGTGATGTGATTGGGCGGTATTTTTCCCTCCATCCCAAGGGCATAAAGGGAAATATATGTCATTGTCGCGAGGAAGACATATTGTCATCGTTCGAATGAAAGTTCTCAACTCAACATGAGTCTCCGTATAAGCGTCAAGCTTTTTATGTTTAAAGCAGATACATATAGTGTTTAAAAATAACGGTTAACTGTTTAACTAAAAGTCTATATCATGTAAATAATATGTTATTGTTTAAATTGAATGCTTTTCAGTCGACATCAGCGTTGCTAGATGGGTACCTCCTGAGTCATTTGTTTAAACATATTTACGTATTTTTCTTAAACACCGTTATCATTGTTTAAAGAGTAACTTGAGTATTGTTTAACTTTTTCTATTGTTTACCCGTTGTCATTGTTTAAAGGTAACTTTTCTTAAACACCGTTGTATCATTTAAAGCGTATTTCACGTATTTTTCTATTGTTTCAGATGGCGTTCTTTTGTTTCCCACATTGTTTGTTTTTACTAGGTCTATGTTTAAATTTCGAAGTTCGCGATCAAATAGATTGTTTCGTTTTTATTTATAAAGATTTACAACATTTACAACGTCAGCGCTCGGGACTTTGGACACTCACGACTCGACCC